>NC_069503.1:158122800-158422800 GCF_027579735.1 Bombina bombina
ATATATATATATATATATATACTGTGTATATATATATATATATATATATATATATATATACACATATATATACTGTATATACTGTACATACATATACATCTTTAGAAATGTATATGTATGTATCTCTATGTTAAAGCCCTTTGCCTGCCATTTTTTTCTAATACCTGAGACCTCAGATCTTTGAGCCGTAATTTTTATTAAATGGTGTTATTATGAGTGTAAATGTACTTTGTAATGTATCTTTGATGTGTTTTGTGACACTTTTTCGTTTCACAAAACAGTTATCCAGAGCTCTGAGGACGCAGTAACCCGACTCACGTTAACTTGAATTGCGTTCAAGTGATCACGTTAACTTTTAACTTGCAATACGAGCGGAAAACCCAACATGCACAAACACCCATGATACACCCCTTATCGCTCACGTGTAACCTGTTAGCGCTCCACTCGTAATCTAACCCTAAATCAATAGCACTTTTATTTTTGTGCTAATATTACAAGTTGAAAGTAATATATTATCCCTTAAGCAAAAGTCTAGAGTATGTTAACATTGTGATGTTGGGTAACATAATAGACTTCGACAAGGGTATGCTGAAAAACTTGCTCAAGCACTAAGTGAAAGGTGTGCTAAAGCTGGAAGGCCTTTAAATAAATTAAATTGACATTGGTTTAAGTTAAGATATTATGGGCCAGATTACAAAGTGGAGCAGAATTTAGTACTTTTGCTCACGCATAAACACCACTCAAAGTAATCTTTTAACGCGGGTGGATTAGCACACTTATTACAAGTTGAAAGTAAATGGTATGTGCGAGAGCAAAACTCGAAGCATGCAACAATCAGTACTTTGGATATCACAACCTCATTAACCCCTTAACGACCGACGACGTACAGGGTACGTCCTTTAAAAATACCCTTAACGACGAGGACGTACCCTGTACATCGTCAGTCTGGAAAGCAGCTGGAAGCGATCCTGATCGCTTCCAGCCGCTTTCCGGTTATTGCAGGATGCCTCGATATCGAGGCATCCTGCAATAACCTTTTTTACAACTCTGGTGCAGAGAGAGCCACTCTGTGGCCCTCTCTGCACCGGCCATCGATGGCCGCAATCGTTGGTGGGTGGGAGCGGAAGTGGGAGGCGGGTGAGCGGCCATTGATGGGCTCTTCTACTGAGAGGGGGGCGGGGTCGGAGGCGGGATCACCGGGGGCATGCACGGGTGAGCGCGTGCGTGCACGGGGCGACGGGCGGGCGCGTGAACAGGGAGGGAGCGGGTGGAAACCACTATGCTACGGAAAATGCATAGCAGCAAAGTGGGAGAGAGGGGGTTAATAAAATACAATTATAAAATATCTAAAGGATCTGGGAGGGGGTGGGGGGTTGATCTTTTGGGGGGTGAAGCTACACTACAGAAAAATAAAATTAAAAATAAATCTTTTTTTTTGTAAACTGGGTACTGGCAGACAGCTGCCAGTACCCAAGATGGATCCTAATAGGTTAGAGGGGAAGGGTTAGAGAACTGTTTGGGGGGGGGATCAGGGAGGTTGGGGGCTAAGGGGGGATCCTACACAGAAGCATATGTAAATATGCCTAAAAAAATAAAAAAAAATTGCTAGAGAGCTTTTATTTTAGTACTGGCAGACTTTCTGCCAGTACTTAAGATGGCGAGGACAATAGTGGGGTGGGGGAGGGAAAGGAGCTGTTTTGGAGGGATCAGGGGGTGGGATGTGTCAGGTGGGAGGCTGATCTCTAGACTAAAGCTAAAATTAACCCTGCAAGCTCCCTACAAGCTACCTAATTAACCCCTTCACTGCTAGCCATAATACACGTGTGATGCTCAGCTGCATTTAGCGGCCTTCTAATTACCAAAAAGCAATGCCAAAGCCATATATGTCTGCTATTTCTGAACAAAGGGGATCCCATAGAAGCATTTACAGCCATTTGTGCCATAATTGCACACATTGTTTGTAAATAATTTCATTGAGAAACCTATAGTTTGTGAAAAAGTTTGTGAAAAAGTGAACAATTTATTTTATTTGATCGCATTTGGCGGTGAAATGGTGGCATGAAATATACCAAAATGGGCCTAGATCAATACTTTGGGTTGTCTACTACACTACACTAAAGCTAAAATTAACCCTACAAACTCCCTACAAGCTCCCTAATTAACCCCTTCACTGCTAGCCATTATACACGTGTGATGCGCAGCGGCATTTAGCGGCCTTCTAATTACCAAAAAGCAACGCCAAAGCCATATATGTCTGCTATTTCTGAACAAAGGGGATCCCAGAGAAGCATTTACAACCATTTGTGCCATAATTGCACAAGCTGTTTGTAAATAATTTTAGTGAGAAACCTAAAATTGTGAAAAATTTTACGTTTTTTTTATTTGATCGCATTTGGCGGTGAAACGGTGGCATGAAATATACCAAAATTGGCCTAGATCAATACTTGGGGTTGTCTACTACACTACACCAAAGCTAAAATTAACCCTACAAGCTCCCTACATGCTCCCCAATTACCCCTTCACTGCTTGGCACAATACACGTGTGGTGCGCATTGGCATTTAGCGGTCTTCTAATTACCAAAAAGCAACGCCAAAACCATATGTCTGCTATTTCTGAACAAAGGGGATCCCAGAGAAGCATTTACAACCATTTGTGCCATAATTGCACAGTTTTTTTGTAAATAAATCCAGTGAGAATCCTAAAGTTTGTGAAAAAAAATTGTGAAAAAGTGAACAATTTTTTATTTGATCGCATTTGGCAGTGAAATGGTGGCATGAAATATATCAAAATGGGCCTAGATCAATACTTTGGGATGTCTTCTAAAAAAAATATATACACGTCAAGGGATATTCAGGGATTCCTGAAAGATATCAGTGTTCCAATGTAACTAGCGCTAATTTTGAAAAAAAATGGTTTGGAAATAGCAAAGTGCTACTTGTATTTATGGCCCTATAACTTGCAAAAAAGCAAAGAACATGTAAACATTGGGTATTTCTAAACTCGGGACAAAATTTTGAAACTATTTAGCATTGGTGTTTTTTGGTGGTTGTAGATGTGTAAAAGATTTTGAGGGTCAAAGTTAGAAAAAAGTTTGTTTTTTTTCCTCATATTTTATATTTTTTTTATAGTAAATTATAAGATATGATGAAAATAATGGTATCTTTAGAAAGTCCATTTAATGGCAAGAAAAACGGTATATAATATGTGTGGGTACAGTAAATGAGTAAGAGGAAAATTACAGCTAAACATAAACACCACAGAAATGTAAAAACAGCCTTGGTCCCAAACGGAGAGAAAATGGAAAAGTGTTGTGGTTATTAAGGGGTTAAAGGGACACTGAACCCATTTTTTTTTTCTTTCATGATTCAGATAGAGCATGCAATTATAAGCAACTTTCTAATTTACTCCTATTATCAATTTTTCTTTGTTCTCTTGCTATCTTTATTTGAAAAAGAATGCATCAGCTTTTTTTGAGTTCAGAACTATGGACAGCCCTTTTTTATTGGTGGATGAATTCATCCACCAATCAGTAAGAACAACCCAGGTTGTTCACCAAAAATAGGCCGGCATCTAAACTTACATTCTTGTATTTCAAATAAAGAAACCAAGAACAAGAGAATGAAGAAAAGTTGATTATAGGAGTAAATTAGAAAGATGCTCTATCTGAATCACAAAAGCAAAAATTTGGGTTTGGTGTCCCTTTAACTTCTTCTCCCTATAAATTGCAATGGAGCTCACTACCCGACACCACGTTAGGCCAACTGTGATAAATCTGAAGGTAGCTTTTTTAATATATATTACTGTAAATACATAGTGAAAAACATTCTTAAATATTAATATTGAATAACATTGATTTTTCATGTTTAAAGGTGTTTGAGTGGAAAGGCCTCCAAAGTGTGTATGTGTATATATATAGTATGTATATATATATATAATATATATATATATATATATATATATATATATATATATATATATATAACTCTTCGCACTTTAAAGTTGTTTGCGCTCAAGCAAACAGGTTTACTTTCAACTATGTGGAAAAGTTAACATGGTCGCAATATCGCGCCTGTGCTAAACAATAGCATGTCACTTTTATGTGTTTTGTTATGTATATAATCAAGCCTTAATAATTTACTTTAGGTCTCCAAGAGCGCTAAATTTGTTGCACTTAAACACAACACATAACGCTCCACTTTGAAAATGAGGTATAATAGCTCACCCTGTGCTATCTATTGAAAGTATAGGGCTTACTAGGGCTTACTAAAAAAAATTTGGCCTCACTAAGATTCCTTGAGAAAGCAGAGTGTTGATTGGCGAAACGTATGTTGGATACGTGAAGGTGATGTCACACAGAGGGCAGGGACTTTACATTCGGAACCAACAACCACTGAACATTAGACATTGTAAATTGTCACGGTCTGTGTAAGTGGACGGTTCTCTTGTTTTTGACAGTACCCTACAATAACCCCAGTGGCTGTAAAAGACACACCTATAATAAAAGCTGTTATTTTGGCTAAGTTAAGGTATATCCACTCCTTTATTCCTTCAGAGGGAGGTCTGTGTGAGCTTTTACACTCTGAGCTTGGTTTTAAGCTCAGGAATATGTGCATAAGGTGCTAATGCTGTAGTAATATATTATTACACGCACAGAACTTCACTAATACCACATTTACTATCTTGTAGGTTGAAAGTCTGCAAGCAACAACTTACCAGTTTGGGATTTCTTATTTTGGGACTTCTTTATACATATCCTTTGTTAGTGTACTATATCAAATTTTTTGATAACTCGAGATTCCAAGATACATCTTTTTTACCAGTCACTTATAATGTCATTTGTACACTATTCTTAGCATATGGTTCACATGGTTGCAATATTGAAAGTGCATCCTGCAATATCGGTTATGTTCCCCTAACTGCTATAGAACAGAGAGGATAGATATTGAGGAATCTACAGGCTGTCTCTGTCCCAGGTCTGTGCCCTCCACTCCACTAGAAGCCAGGATCACCCCCCCCCCATGGGCCCTACTGGGAGAGGGTAATTACCCTAGGTAGACGACTACTGTTACAGATGGGAAGGGAATAGAACTATGTAAATACATATATATATATATATATATATATATATATATATATATATATAATGTTTTTCATTAAATTTTAATAACAACAAAAATAAGTATGCATTATTGTATCTTCTCCCAACCCCTGGAAGTCTTTATCTTGCAGGTAATAGGCTAGAGGGTTAAAATTTCCTGAGATATCATTGTGAATTCAGGAAATAGCCGTAAGTTGCAAGGTTAAAGGGACAGTCAACACAAAAATTGTTATTGTTTAAAAAGATACATAATGCCTTTACTACCCATTCCCCAGCTTTGCACAACTAACATTGTTAGATTAATATACTTTATAACATTTAAACGTCTAAATTTATGCCTGTTTCAAAGTCTCTATAGACAGCCTCTTAATCACATGCTTTTGTATTTGCTTTTCACAACAGGAGACTGATAGTTCATGTGAGCCATATAGATAACATTGTGTTCACGCCTGGGAAGTTATTTAGGAGTTAGCACAACACAGCACTAACTGCAAGTCAATAGATAATAAATAGTCACAGTCATGTGATCAGGGGGCTGTCAGAAGATGCTTAGATACAAGGTAATCACAGAGGTAAAAAGTGTATTAATATAACTGTGTTGGTTATGCAAAACTGGGGAATGGGTAATAAAGGGATTATCTATCTTTTAAAACAATAAAAGTTCTATTGTAGACTGTCCCTTTAATGCAGTATACATGCCATGTCAGCTTCTAATAGTTTATAAAGCTTCACTTAAACAAAAGATTCTTATTTTAGTAGCAAAATGTTTGACGTTTTGTACAAAAGCAGTTACTGTTCTCAGATTTGTTTTTTTTTTTTGTTTTGTTTTTTTTACTTTTATTTATCTCACAACAACAGAAGAGTAATAACACCAATAACACAATATATTCAGAGTAACATTGGGGTCACACATGACCCGTAAGAAAAAAAAGAAAAAAACAAACCACCATCTGTATATCTCACAATTACATTTCTTCTGTTGTTAAATTTACCAATTCCTAAAATTAACTAACAAACGAACAACAACACTGAATACTCTCTAAACAACTAATACATGCAACAACAAAAAAAAAAAAGGGAAAAAGGGGGAGAGGGAGAGGGGATCCCATCCTGTCACTCATTCCTCTTCGCTCTGCTGACCTCCTACTATTTCATCTGAATTAATCAGCCAGGTATTAGGTAAATGTCCGGCAAGCATTTGTAACTGCATATACGTTGTTTTCATCAGTGGCTTAACTGCAACAATTTGGGCAGAAATTGGTAGAGATAAGATGAACGTCTTCCAATGCTTAAAAAACAATGACAGTTGCTCATCATTTGAATTTTGTAAGTTACATTGTTTTAAAAGACATTGAGAAGTCAAATCTCTTCTAAGTTTTTTTAAGCTGGGGGCGCTTTTCGCTTTCCAAGATCTCAAAATCAAATTGCGTCCAAGGAATATAATTGTATTAATTAATTTTATATTTATATTAACTGCCGAACCTTGAGCTTTAACTAAAAAAAATATTTCCTTCGGTTGAATCTTGTATTCTATATCTAAAGTTACTTTCATCCAATATCCTACTTTATTCCAAAACTGCCCAATTTTTGGGCAAGCCCAGAAACAATGAAAAAGGTCTGCATGAAGAGAGCTACATCTGGAGCACAAACAATTTTTTTATACCACTTCGATAGTCTTTTTGGGGTCATATATGTCATTAAGGATATTTTAATCTGCGATTCTCTCCATGCTGTTGTAATCCAGCTTTTTTCTAAAGACTTGAAGGTATCCAATATTATCTGACTATCTATGTCTGGAAAAACATTTCTCCATTTAGAAATAATGTATTCCAATTGGCTTTTAGACGACTGTTGTCCTAAAAGAAGTTTCGCTTTGGGAGCCCAAATTGATTACACAATTCAAAAAAGGGAATAAAATCTAAATATATATCTAATATTTGTGAAATATATTTCAGACCTTATATGGCCCACTGTCTAAAAACCTCATCTGTTAGACCCGGCAGAAAGGATGGATTACCTAGGATGGGTAGATATTTGGAGATATGCGGGGAACATCCTGCCTCTCCACAGAACTTTTGCCATGCAATAATAATGTTCCTAAATGTTACCAGAGAGAAAACCTTCGAAGGGAGAGAAGTAATAGGACAATGTAAAATTGCGTCCAGCCTAAAAGGAGTCACATATAAAGATTCAAGCTCAAAGGAAGTTACCAATTCCTTTTCTGTTAACCAATCAACAGCTATCTTAACAGAAGCCGCTATACTATAAGCCTGTATATTAGGAAGAGCTAATCCAGCTGCTGTTTTCTCATTCATCAAACGAGTTACAGCTATACGTGCTTTTGTCCCCTTCCAGATGAATTTAGAGCATGCTTTGTTATATTTTACTATATCCGCTTTATGTATTGAAATCGGGATATTTTGTATTAAAGGGACAGTCTACACCCTATGTTAAGTTGTATTTATCTCTTAAAACATATAAAATAAGTGTCCTGCAACTGGTCCTTATACTGCTACTTGAAAGCTGTAGTTGAAATTGCCGAAAGCGTTTCTTTTTTTATCATCAGAAAATGGCTGCCAGGCTCCACCCACCTATTTTGTGTATTGATGGCTATGTGTTGCATTCCAATCATTATCGACTCGTAAATTAGTTTTTTGTGCTTGCGCATATGCAGTTGAGTGTTGCTGCCTAATCAGTCCCTAATATTTTAGTTTGTAACTTTCGTTCCGGAAGAGGTGTTTACTGTGCACTGCTTGGCATAGCACTAAATTTCCACTGCGGTATGTTTGAACATTTTGAATAAAAATAAATGTTTATTTTTTACATAATTGTGTATCTGTTATTTTTTAAATATATATATATATATTTATATCTAAAATATAGGAACGTGTTGTTTTTTTGGAGGGGGGCTCCATCGGCTCAGAAGTATGCAGCAGGCGAGTCTGCAGAGGGGGAACCGGATCATCTACCTACCTCAATAGTGTTGTCTTTCTGTTCTCTCTAGCAGCACTGTCTCTATTAACCCTCTAAGAGATGCCAAGGTGAGTAGGGACAGTGTAGGCAGAGAGTACAGAAACCTGCACTCTCCTATCCTGGTTGCCTGAAGAGTGTATGGTTTAGATCTGGGGTTGAAATTAAGACCGGAGGCTTAGCAGAGGATCAGAGATTGGGTCAGGAATTAAAGCATCTTCTTACCGTGCATCAACTCAACAGTGCACACTTGCCAATGTCTATAGCTCAGTGTTACTGTCAGAGGGTAAGTAAAGGCAGCTGGGGTGGACCAGAGGTACTAGTGGATGGGTTAGGGAGCTCTTGTGGTCTCTTTCTATTATTTGGTTTTCAGCCAAAATGATCTGTTGCGAGGCTGTGTTCATACTTTAATTCTCTCAGCTGTTATTCTTGTTAACAACCTTTATCCCCTCAATAAGATCAATGTGTTAACTTAAAATTATTTTGACTACATAATGTGCACTTTTAATAAAAGCTTGATTATGCCGCGTAATGATGGAGTGGCAGAGAGAAGGTTTAAAAAGAGGGAGAGCAGTTAGTGTGAAAACAGGGCTGAGAGAAGCTACAAAAAATAAGAGCATGCAGTGAGCTGATTTCAATGAATGCACAGTGCTGATCTCTCTGAGTCATATTGGAATGAGGCAGTGAGAGGAGGGGGGAGTTGCTCAGCAGCGTGACACTGCTTTCAAGTGCCCCACAAATCATCCTAGAAAAAGTCTCTGCAGGTAAGCAAATGCTCAGAAATGGGTGTGCTCAGTCTGGGGGGACTCAGGGTCATCACACTGTCCTGGCCTCCTTTCTCTGCAAAGCTTTAGATCTTTTAAAAAGCTTCAAGTTTTTACTATACAAAGTACAAAATTCACCAACAAATTCACGATAAATCAAATGTCACAAAAAGCAGGCTAGTTAGAATCTCATTGCTTTCAATAATTAGTAGATCAGTATTAATATATGTGCAGTGGTCATGTGATAGCTTTATTGGTGGAGAACTTAAAAATATTTATATATTTATTTTTTGCTCCTTAGTTTATAAAGTCTTCAAGTCTTAAAAAGTGCACAATTTAATAAAGGAATTTTAAATTAAGAAAAAAGGGTATATATATATATATAAATATGTGTGTTTGTGTTTGTAAAATAATGTTTAATTGTTGCAGTGCATAATATTGTTTTTTTATTCTGTGGTTTTGCAAATATCAGAATATATTTTAAACGGAATTTGAATTACATAATTTGTATGCTTTGCTAATGTCTTCTTGAATTTCTACCGCAAAATTTTTTGTTTGTTTGGTTTTTTTAAACAGCAATACTGGTGACTGTTCTGTGATTTCACCTTACTAGATCAAAATCAGACTTGTATACAATGTATAGATGTGTGTGTGTGTGTGTGTATATATATATACACACACACACACACACACTCTTATAAAAGAACAATGCAAAACTATCAGTTTCTCTGGTTTTACTGTTTTATATGTATGTGTTTAAGTAATATGAAAATTTTTGTTTTATTCTATAAACTAATGACAACATTTCCCCCAAATTGCAAATAAAAATATTGTCATTTAAAGTATTAATTTGCAGAAAATGACAACTGAAATGACAACTGGTCAAAATAACAAAAAAATATACAGTGTTTTAAGACCTCAAATAATGCAAAGAAAACAAGTTCATATTGGTTTTTACATAACTTTTTTTTTAATCAATAATTGAATAAAATGCACAAGTAACAAGCAAACAGAACTGCCAATTGACAGCCACAATAACTATTAATAGTTGTTGGTACTGATGCTGGTCCGCCTACAATAAATGTCCCCTGCATTTCCAGTTGCACATGCAGAATTTTAAATGGCTAACTGAAAAATATTAAAACGTGCACTGCTAAACTGTCATACAAGAAAAAGGCTAACTAGACTAGAAGAAAGCTGTGGGCGGAGCTTGGTGGCCATTTTCAGTTGCTAACAAACGATGATTATTTAAAAGTTTCATGTACTGCTTACAAGCTTATAGATGTGGAACCTGTTGGAAGATGCTTGTCTGGTATGTAACAATAAGTAATAAATAATAAATATTGGGTCTAGACTGTCCCTTTAAGTAGAATAATTTTGGGAATAAAATAGTTTTAATTAACATAACCTTTGCTGTTAAAGAGATAGGACGATTCATCCAGTCCTCCAATTTTTCCTTACATACTGCAAAACATTTACTAAAATTTAGACTGTACCATTCCTCTGGATTAGCGCTTAAATTAATACCAAGATACGTAATCTGTAAAGAGTCTCTGAATGGATGTGCAATTTTCTGGTCCTTTTTATTAAGCCAAAGTAGTTCGGATTTAGATAAATTAATTTTATACCCGGAAATTTGGCTAAAAGTACTAATAAATTCTAACAGGAGCAGAAGATTTTTTTTAATGTTACTTAAAAATAACAATAGGTCATCTGCATACATCAGTAACAATAATTTGTATCCTCCAATCCGGATACCTTCTAGATGTTGGCGTAGCAAGATCACCAGCGGTTCCACTGACATGTTGAATAATAGTGGAGAGAGAGGACAGCCTTGACGTGTTCCCCTCTGTAACACTATACGTTGCGAAATTTCCCCATTAATAATTAAAGCAGAGGAAGGGGCTCTATATATTAATCGGATAAAGTTATTAATATGTCCCTTTAAACCAAACTGATCTAGGGAGAAGAATAAATGTTCCCAAGAAATATGATCGAACGCCATATAGATAACAATGTGTTCACGCCTGGGAAGTTATTTAAGAGTTAGCACAACACAGCACTAAATGCAAGTCAATAGATAGTAAATAGTCACAGTCATGTGATAAGGGGACTGTCCGAATATGCTTAGATATAAGGAAATCACTGAGGTAAAAAGTATATTAATATAACTGTGTTGGTTGTGCAAAACTGGGCAATGGGTAATAAAGGGATTATCTATCTTTTAACCCCTTAATGACCGAGGACGTACGCCACACGTCCTCAGAAAAAAGGCAGTTAACGCCTGAGGACGTGTGGCGTACGTCCTCGGTTTGGAAAGCAGCTGGAAGCGATCCTCATCTCTTCCAGCTGCTTTCCGGTTATTGCAGGATGCCTCAATATCGAGGCATCCTGCAATAACAATTTGTACCCCTCCGGTGCAGAGAGAGCCACTCTGTGGCCATCTCTACACCGGCCATCGATGGCCACAATCGTTGGTGGGTGGGAGCTGCAGTGGGAGGCGGGTGGGCGGCCATCGATGGCTTCAGATACACAGAGGGGGGCGGGATCGGGGGCGGGAGAGTCAGGGGCGCGCACAGACACGCGCGTGCACGGGGGATTGGCGGGCGGGCGCGTGCACGGGAGGGAGCGGGTGGGAACCGCTTACACTACAGAAATAATTATGTAGTAAGTGGGAGGAAGAGGGGGAGCAAATGCCCCCAAAAAGTAATCTAAGGGATCTGGGAGGGGGTGGGGGTAGGGGGTTGGTCGTGGGGAAGCTACACTACAGAAAAATGTAAAAAAAATAAATACAAAAAGAGGAAAAAATATTGTTAACTGGGTACTTGCAGACAGCTGCCAGTACCCAAGATGGCCCCCAATAAGGCAGGGGGGGGGGTTAGAGAGCTGTTTTTGGGGGGGATCAGGGAGGTTGGGGGCTAAGGGGGGATCCTACAAAGTAGCATATGTAAATATGCTAAAGATGTATTTTTTTAAAAAAAACAAAAACTTTTATTTTAGTACTGGCAGACTTTCTGCCAGTACTTAAGATGGCGGGGACAATTGTGGGGTGGGGGAGGGAAGGGAGCTGTTTGGGAGATATCAGGGGGTCTGATGTGTCAGGTGGGAGGCTGATCTCTACACTAAAGCTAAAATTAACCCCGCAAGCTCCCTACAAACTACCTAATTAACCCCTTGACTGCTAGCCATAATACATGTGTGATGCGCAGCAGCACTTTGCGGCCTTCTAATTACCAAAAAGCAACCCCAAAGTCATATATGTCTGCTATTTCTGAACAAAGGGGATCCCAGAGAAGCATTTACAACTATTTGTGCCATAATTGCACATGCTGTTTGTAAATAATTTCAGTGAGAAACCTAAAATTGTGAAAAATGTAGCGTTTTTTTTAATTTGATTGCATTTGGCGGTGAAATGGTGGCATGAAATATACCAAAATGGGCCTAGATCAATACTTGGGGTTGTCTACTACACTACACTGAAGCTAAAATTAACCCTAGAAGCTCCCTACATGCTCCCTAATTAACCCCTTCACTGCTGGGGCATAATACACGTGTGGTGCGCAGTCGCATTTAGCAGCCTTCTAATTAGTAAAAAGCAAAACCAAAGCCATATATGTCTGCTATTTATGAACAAAGGGGATCCCAGAGAAGCATTTACAACCATTTATGCTATAATTGCATAAGTTTTTTGTAAATAATTTCAGTGAGAAACCTAAAGTTTGTGAAAAAAATTGTGAAAAAGTGAACATTTTTTTTTATTTGATCGCATTTGGCGGTGAAATGGTGGCATGAAATATACCAAAATGGGCCTAGATCAATACTTTGGGATGTCTTCTAAAAAAAATATATACATGTCAAGGGATATTCAGGGATTCCTGAAAGATATCAGTGTTCCAATGTAACTAGCGCTAATTTTGAAAAAAAGTGGTTTGGAAATAGCAAAGTGCTACTTGTATTTATGGCCCTATAACTTGCAAAAAAAGCAAAGAACATGTAAACATTAGGTATTTCTAAACTCAGGACAAAATTTAGAAACTATTTAGCATGGTTTTTGTTTGGTGGTTGTAGATGTATAACAGATTTTGGGGGTCAAAGTTAGAAAAAGTGTGTTTTTTTTCTATTTTTTCCTCATATTTTATAAAAAAATTTATAGTAAATTATAAGATATGAGGAAAATAATGGTATATTTTGAAAGTCCATTTAATGGCGAGAAAAACGGTATATAATATGTGTGGGTACATTAAATGAGCAAGGGGAAAATTACAGCTAAACACAAACACCGCAGAAATGTAAAAATAGCCTTGGTCCCAAACGGACAGAAAATGGAAAAGTGCTGTGGTCATTAAGGGGTTAAAACAATAAACATTCTATTGTAGACTGTCCCTTTAATGCAGTATACATGCCATGTCTGCTTCTAATAGTTTATATAGCTTCACTTAAACAAAAGATTCTTATTTTAGTAGCAAAATGTTTGACGTTTTGTGCAAAAGCAGTTACTGTTCTCCGATTTGTTTTTCTTTAATATTCTGTTGCTCTTTTACTCATTTGTAATCTACCATTATTTCTAGGAAACATTATTTTGTGTGTGCTATTTTTGTTTAAATGTGATAGCACAGAGCTGTAGGCACAGAAAATAATGACAAACAAGAATATCAAAACACTGTGCCCTTTTCAGCTGTTTAGTGCTTTAAGCGATGGAGTAGCCTGTTAATGTCTTACAATGCTTTAAATGTCACTGTTGTTCTATCACTGTGCACTGCATTATTACACATTATTGCATAGTAAATCATCCACCTTGATATAAAACAATGTACAGGAAGAATTTAACTTTTAGTATGTTCGGTTTGCATAAATACAAATTAATTTGCATATTTGTATTTGGCATGTTGACCCTTTCATGCACTATTTCCTACGGGAAACATCTTCACACAGCAGAGGAAAATCAGTACAGCAGCATAATTGTAAATAAAGTTAAAATAGTAACTAGTGCTAATGCTACAAGCCAGCAGCACCACACACACAAAAAAGAAGAAATGTGAAGCTGACAGAGGTGTCACTCAACTGATTGATATAATTGCTAAATAATTATTGAATAGTCTAAATTTGAACTTTCTAAGCCTTTCACGCTTTAGAGTAACAATTGTACCCACATGAACAATATTTTTTTGTTACATGTATTTGTTTTTCATTAAAGAAATCGACTGTGACTTTATTTTATATTTTCAGATAAATAGCAGAAATGTATTTAGTTTTTTACATTGATCTGAATCCAAATGAACACATCTAGTAAGTACTATAATCAAAATATACTCTGTTATAATGGAACTCTCATTTTACCTGTATATAAAACAATAGCTTTAAAATATTTTAATTTCTCTAACCATTCAGATTTACATTCAACATGTTCCATAACAACCTCCTTTAACATTCTTACATTTTTTGTCCTTGCTATTATTCTCTGATAATGGGAACCTTTCTGCTTTAAAAACTATGTTTAAATTCACTTCCTGTACTTAATCTTCCAACATCGCTAAGAGACATTTATAAATAAGCTGGTATTTGTAAAAGGGATAAAGTAAAATTATATTTAACTTCAGAATAATTCTTTTAACCCCTTAACGACTGAGGACGTGCAGGGTACGTCCTCAGAAAAAAGGCAGTTAACGCCTGAGAACGTACCCTACACGTCCTCAGTGTGGAAAGCAGCTGGAAGCGATCCTGCTCGCTTCCAGCTGCTTTCCGGTTATTGCAGTGATGCCTCGATATGGAGGCATCCTGCAATAACCTTTGTAAGCCATCCGGTGCAGAGAGAGCCACTCTGTGGCCCTCTCTGCACCGGAGATCGGTGGCTTACTGCGTTGGTGGGTGGGAGCCGGACCGGGAGGCGGGTGGCGGCCATCGATGGCCCTGGTTATGTGAATGGGGGGCGGGATCGTGGGCGGGGGTGGCTGGGGGCGCGCACGGGCGCGCGCGCGTGCACGGGTGCGCGCGCGTGCACGGGAGGGTGGGGGCGGGCGCGTGCACGGGGAGGGAGCGGGTGGGAACCGCTACACTACAGAAAATTTTGAAAATTAAAAATGTTAAAAGTAAAAAAACAAAAAAAAAAAAAAACGATCAGCAAGGTGGTGGGGGTTTGTCTGTGTGGGGGTGGGGGAAGCTACACTACAGAAAAGAAAAACAAAACAAAAAAGCACTTTTTATTGCACTTTTTATTGCAAACTGGGTACTGGCAGACAGCTGCCAGTACCCAAGATGGCCCCCAATAAGGCAGAGGGGAGGGTTAGAGAGCGGTTTTGGGGGGGATCAGGGAGGTTGGGGGCTAAGGGGGGGATCCTACACAGTAGCATATGTACATATGCTAAAAAAAATTTTTTTTTTTTTTAAAACCCCTTTTATTTTAGTACTGGCAGACTTTCTGCCAGTACTTAAGATGGCGGGGACAATTGTGGGGGAGGGAAGGGAAGGGAGCTGTTTGGGATGGATCAGGGGGTGGGATGTGTCAGATGGGAGGCTGATCTCTACACTAAAGCTAAAATTAACCCTGCAAGCTCCCTACAAACTCCCTAATTAACCCCTTCACTGCTAGCCATAATACATGTGTGAGGCGCAGCAGGATTTAGCGGCCTTCTAATTACCAGAAAGCAACGCCAAAGTCATATATGTCTGCTATTTCTGAACAAAGGGGATCCCAGACAAGCATTTACAACCATTTGTGCCATAATTGCACAAGCTGTTTGTAAATGATTTCAGTGAGAAACCTAAAATTGTGAAAAATTTTAAGTTTTTTTTAATTTGATCGCATTTGGCGGTGAAATGGTGGCATGAAATATACCAAAATGTGCCTAGATCAATACTTGGGGTTGTCTACTACACTACACTAAAGCTAAAATTAACCCTACAAGCTCCCTAAAAGCTCCCTAATTAACCCCTTAACTGCTGGGCATAATACACTTGTGGTGCGCAGTGGCATTTAGCGGCCTTCTAATTACCAAAAAGCAACGCCAAAGCCATATATGTCTGCTATTTCTGAACAAAGGGGATGCCAGAGAAGAATTTACAACCATTTATGCCATAATTGCACAAGTTGTTTGTAAATAATTTCAGTGAGAAACCGAAAGTTTGTGAAAAAATTTGTGAAAAAGTGAACGATTTTTTGGATTTGATCGCATTTGGCGGTGAAATGGTGGTATGAAATATACCAAAATTGGCCTAGATCAATACTTTGGGATGTCTACTAAAAAAAAATATATACATGTCAAGGGATATTCAGGGATTCCTGAAAGATATTAGTGTTCTAATGTAACTAGCGCTAATTTTGGAAAAAAATGGTTTGGAAATAGCAAAGTGCTACTTGTATTTATGGCCCTATAACTTGCAAAAAAAGCAAAGAACATGTAAACATTGGGTATTTCTAAACTCAGGACAAAATTTAGAAACTATTTAGCATGGGTGTTTTTTGGTGGTTTTAGATATGTAACAGATTTTGGGGGTCAAAGTTAGAAAAAGTGTGTTTTTTTCCATTTTTCCTCATATTTTATCATTTTTTTATAGTAAATTATAAGATATGATGAAAATAATGGTATCTTTAGAAAGTCCATTTAATGGCGAGAAAAACGGTATATAATATGTGTGGCTACAGTAAATGAGTAAGAAGAAAATTACAGCTAAACACAAACACCGCAAAAATGTAAAAATAGCCTTGGTCCCAAACGGACAGAAAATGGAAAAGTGCTGTGGTCATTAAGGGGTTAAATAAGCATTAAAGTACAAGTAGGAAACTCTTTATCAAAACTGCTCAGGGCCAGAAAAGTTTGGATTTTTAAATATTTGTAAATTTGCATCTTTAAAATGAGACAGGGATGGAACTAAGTATAAATAACAATATTTCATGTAATTTAGGTAATATTTGCATGTAACCTAAAGTTAGGAAGTATTATATCATTTTAATGCTTTTGTATACATAGTACCCTCAGAAAGATAGTACAGTTCTGTAATCAGATCAGATAATAGTTATTATTTTAAATAAATATAGACTGTTATTTGCATTTTAGAACACAAAAAAACAACCAAAAACACAGGCAGAGAAAAATGTGACTTCATTGACAAATATTAATCTTTGATCATTTTATTTTTTTAAATATATATATATTAATTATAAAGCTTGGATTTCAGTTAGAATAAGTTTGGATTTTGGAATTCTGGGTTTGGTGATTCATACCTGTAGTTTTAAAAATGCTTTTGAAATTGATGACTGTAATGCAAACAAAATAAATATTTAAAAAACATGCAAAACTTTAATGCTGTTAAAAATAAAAATAGGCTTTGCAGTCCAGATAGACACTCCTTGAAAGGGCTCTTTATTGTTGCTAATCTTATCTCCTTTGTTGTAGCCAATGAAAGAAACTGTAAATATACATAAGCGCCTGTTGAAATAAAGCAATCAGTTTGCAGGTAAAATAAAGAATATGCATTGTAAAGTTATTTTTACTATGTATAATTTAATATTTTATAATTATATTCTGAGTTTAAATGAAAGTCAAAATGAAATACTCATTGTTTAGGCAGAGCATGCAATTTTATGAGACTTTTATTATCCAATTATGGGCTAGATTACAAGTGGCAACATTGTGCGCAAGTAAGAAGGGCTTTATCATGGCTCTTTGCGCATGTTGGAAGTAGTGCACGTATTACAGGTTGAAAGTAAACATGTTCGCTCAAGCGCAATTGAATTTAACGCGCTTCGGGATATCGTGACTTTAGATCTCTGGTTAACTGTTACACTTGGCTAAAGAGTTACACAAAACACATCAAAAACACATTTAAAAGTACAGCTACGTTCATAATAACACTGTCTCATAAAAATTATTTAAAAAACATAATTGCAATAAAAGTTATAAGGGCTCAAAGATATGAGGTCACAGGTGTTAGAAAAAAAAAGAATCCAAAGGGCTTTAACATAGAGATACATACATATACATGTCTATATATAAATAAATATATATATACACAAGTGTGTACATATGTGTTTATATGTGTATGTATGTATATATATGTATATATATATATATATATATATATATACTGTATATATATATATATATATATATATATATACTCTATATATATATATATATATATATATATATATACGCATATAAACACATAAGTACATATGTATATACATATGGACATATATAAGTGCATTGGAACCCTTTCCAGTCAAGTAGCTGTAAACATGTACAAGCATATTTAAAGTGAAAGTAAATCCTAGCATTTTACAAACGTTAGGATTTACTATTGAAACAAATAAAGGGGACTTACATTCATGAAGTATAAGATACTTCATGTATAAAGCTCCTTTATTTGTTTTAACTGATCGCCGTTTTTAGCTGCTACAGCAGCGCACGGCTGAATAATGTTTTGGCTAAGAGGTGACGTTTTCAACTTTTAGCCAATAGCCGTGCGATAAATCCGGCTCCCATGTAGCAGCTAAAAACGGCGATCGGTTAAAACAAAAGGAGCTTTCTACATGAAGTATCTTATACTTCATGAATTAAAGTCCCTTTTATTTGTTTCAAAAGTCAATTATAGGGTTTGTAAAACGCTTGGATTTACTTTCACTTTAAGCAATATCCATATTTAATAAAGGTTTTAACTATATATTTACTGTAAATATTTCACATTCCAATGTTCTTCACATAGGGGAATATGGTCTAAGTATTTTTAAATTGTAAATATTGTAATTACAGCTTTTTGTGTGCCACGGGTTAGTGCTTGTGCGAAAACGTTTTTGACTTTCACTTTGCAATACATAGAGTACGCAACACGCACAAAAAGCTTACTTCTAGCGTAGTTAACGCGGGAGCACAAACTACCGATCCACTCGTAATCTAGCCCTTTATTTGTTCTCTTGTTATCCAACATATCTAGGTAGACTCAGAAGCAGCAATGCATTACTGGAAGAAACCTGGTGATTGGTTCTTGTCATTGGCTCACAGTATGTTTCCAGCTAGCTCCCAGTTGTGCATTGCTGCTCTGCAGCTGAGTTGTACTATATTTTTAACAACTTTGCAGTGATTAAACAGTTCAAACAATTATACACAAGCCCCAATACAGTAATAAAAACTACATTAGAGCATTTTACTTTTTGCACTTTTACGTCCCTTTAAATTATTTTGCTTCAGGGGGGCGGAGCCTGGACAAGCAGCATGGAGGACGCATAACCTGTCTGCTCCGTGTGCATTTTACCAAAAAGTTGGAGTGATAACATGTTTAAGCCCTCATAGTGACATTTAAGCACACATCGATATCCCCACATAACCCCCGTAGCAAAATTGGGGCTGTATCATATTTTATGGAGGGGCGACATTAAGAGCACAGTGACGGTGGTATCCAGATCGGTGGAGGCCTACTCAGTCAATCTGACACGGGGAAGCGGCAGCCCGATAATAGATCTGACAAGGTCTTGAGAGCTCCGGTGGGAGCTGGAAAAGGGCGAGCAAAGACTTGGACAATGAGATATGTTTAGGAGCAGCGCGACGCATAGGCACTAAGCAAGGAGGAGGAGATGAGCCACATGACTTAACCGCCATGCTGAGGAAGTAACGGTAAGGGCAACCGGACAGTGGCAGGCGACAAATTAAAACTGACAGGACCTGGGACAGTGATAAAAGGGTGCAATAGATATTTTAAGATATAAGCAGCCACTTACTGTATGCACCGAAGACTTACACACCGCAAACATCAACCTGTATTGAATCTGCAAAGGGGATCGAAAATAAACAGCTCTAGGAATAAAGGAGGTGAACCTGTGGTATACGCAGCTAGAAAAAAAAAGTTGAATCACACGCATTTACTGCCCCTTCTTACAGTATTAGTGGGAAAAAGACACATTTATATATATCAAGAAGTACTATCTATATAGAGTATTTTTGTCCCAAAGTCCCCTTAGCTTCCCCTTTTTTTTTTATATTGTCAGTTTGAACTGCTGAATGATGTAATCTAAGATTTTTGGCGCTAAATCAATCCTACACTTTTGAAGGGGCACCTAAAGTGTTTTTGCACATCACTAGGAAGATTCAAAGACATTATTTTGTGATATCCTACCTTCTATAACATGTCAATTAGAAGGCAGAATAAATTAGGTAACACCAGTAAGCCAGCTGCAGCTAGCATTTTCTTTAAACCCCAGAAAGGAGATAAAATGCTGGAGAGGGGTGAAGATATGAATGAGGTGGAGGCAGAAGAAGAAACAGACATTATCTCTACAGGAAACTGCGGTCTTCCCATTACAAAATCTGACATTCAGAATCTAATATCCAAGCAGGATATAGCTTCAATTTTCGACAAAATGTGGGAAAAAATGGATGTACTCCAGAGTACGGTTACAAATAGCCTCACAGAAATTAAACAAAATATCTCAGAAATGGGGACACGACTAGAAATGGTGGAAGAAAAGGAAGAAGCAATGGAGGAGGAAGTTACAAACATCAAACAGCATCTAACTGACCACCAACAAGAACTAAAGGACATTAACAACAAATTAGAGGATCTAGAAAATAGGAGTCGAAGGTGTAACATTCGTCTGAAAGGAATCCCGGAAACAACCACTGCAGCAGCTTTAGGTGACTATCTCCTTCAATTATTTCAAACCATCACAGGTTCAACAGTAGAGGGGAAATTTCAGCTGGAAAGGCCTCATAGACCTCTAAGAGCAAAGCCTAAAGATGCAGATCCCCCAAGAGATGTAATAGTAAAAAAAATTTGATTTCAAGAAAAGGAAGAAGTTATGACGGCGGCTAGGAAGAACCCAACCTTCAAATTCAAGGGCTCAATCATCCAATTCTATCAGGATCTTTGTGTTAAAACATTACAGAAAAGACTTGCTCTTCGCCCTTTGACACAGCTTCTACGGAAAAACCAAACCAGCTACAGATGGGGGTTTCCCTTTGCTCTACAGGTTCTTCATGAAGGTAACACCTATACCATTAAAGAAAAACACGACATCCCAGGTCTTTGTCAAGTATTGAAATTGGACTGTCCGGAACTTCCAGAAAACTCTCAAGAAAATTCCAGAGTACGCCCTCAGCTTTCTAAAGGAACTATCCAACAGGGGCGCTGGACGAGACTCTCCAGGAGGAAACAGAAAACTTGAGTAACTTTCAGGACTCTGAAGACCGGTAACAGCTTTTTTGCAATTTGTACAATTTTGCCTTCACCGGGTGGAGAGATTTGTTTATAGTCAGTGGATTTATGTTCAAGCTATTAAAGAAACTCTGCTGAGGTTTACTAATGAAGAGATTACTATAAAGTTTTGTGAAAAATATTAGGCAGTAGAGTTTACAGTTTCCTTAGAGGATGCTTATGGAGGCGAAGGACTTGGACATTTAAGCCTATGAGGGGTATCTATGTACTTGTTGTTCTCCACATGTTATAAGTAATATAAGAAATGCACATCTGGGTAGAAGCCAGAGTGAATGCAGTTAGACAGAATGTATTTCTATAGTTATTCATAGACAATCTTTGTTACATGTATTATGTTTAAGTTTAATATGTGTTTTTATGTTCTTAGTTTAAGTTCCGTAGAGCGGTGGTCTAGAAGGTTTCTCCATGCTACAGCTGGTCCAAAGAGATACCAAAATAAGTTTCTTCCACAAAGGTATGTGCAGGGGGGGGGGGAGAAATGATCCTAAATTTAGGCTAGGCTACAAATAATTTATCACAATGTAAGAGGCCTAAATACCAATGTAAAGAGGAAAACCGCACTCACCCAGTATAGCAACATGAAAGCTAAAATTCTATTCTTACAGGAGACACACTTAACACAAGGCCAATGCCCTAAATATTGGGACAAACACTTTAATCAACATTTTCATGCCACAGCTGATAGAAAAAAGAGGGGGGTATCGATTCTCATCCACAACTCGGTCCAGTTTGTTAAAGAAGAGGTAATTAGGGATAAAGAGGGTAGATATCTAATACTTAGGGGGAATATTCAAGGGAAGCAGATAACACTGTGCAACATTTATGCCCCAAACGAACAACAACATGAATTTTTTAATAAGATATCTCATATGCTGACTCAATGGTCACAGTCTGTTGTGGTGGTGGCGGGAGACTTTAATGTAAATCTAAAGACACTTCGGGACTCTAGCACTGTCAAACTTACAAATAAACAGAGAAGGCTCAATGCTATCACTAAGCAGATTAGAGAAGAATTAGAGACACACAATTTACTAGACACTTGGATGACACTTTACGGCCAGACGAATGACCATACATATTACTCACCTGCCCATAAAATATATACCAAATTGGACTATATATATATCAGCCAAACTCTGATTCCTAATTTAATCTCCTCATCTATACACACAGCAGTATGGTCGGACCACTCTATAATACAGATTCATCTAAAGGGGATAACGGATGTAAACAGGCAGAGATCATGGACATATGACCCTTCGTTACTAAAACATCCAGACATACACAATAGAATTTTAAACAATCTTAATGAGTACTGGAAGATAAATGTTAATCCCGCAGTTAGACCGCTTATGGTGTGGGCAGCCCATAAACCATACATCAGGGGGTTGATCATCAAAGAAAAAGCTTTATACATGAAGAGAATAAGGTTAGCGGTAGATGCCCTACAACACGAAATAGAATCTCTAGAAAAAATACATCAAGCCACATCATCCCAGCTAACCCTGACTACACTAACTATTAAAAGAAAAGAACTTGCTAAAATAATGACTGATAATTCCATGAGGGCCATAAGCAAATTAAAATCTTATTATTTTTTATATGCTAATAAGCCTGATAGGTTTCTAGCTAACAAATTAAGAGAAAAAACAAAATCCTACACAATAGCGCAATTACAAAAAAGGGATGGCACATTGACTTCCCATCCTGAAGAAATAGTGGAAGAATTTGCTAAATATTACGAAGACTTGTACGATGGTAAAAAAGTCTACCACTCCCCGCAGACAACAAAACTAAGAGAACAAATTCTAGAGAAAGCTTCTCTACCTAAATTAGACAGAGAAGAGGCAAAAAACTTAGAAGCAGAGATCTCATTAAGAGAAGTAGCAATGGCCATCAAAGAACTCAAAAGGGGTAAAGCAGCGGGTCCTGATGGGTTCTCAGGAGACTACTACAAACTATTTAATACAGACCTAATTGCCCACCTACACAAATTTTGCAATGACATTCTTGGAGGGGCTCGGATTCCACCGGAGTTGCTTCAAGCCAAAATTGTTGTAATTCCTAAACCAGGGGAAAACCCTAATTTGTCACAAAATTATAGACCGATCTCGCTAATTAACCAGGATGTGAAGATCTTCACAAAGATCCTGGCGAATAGGCTTAAACAGTGTTTACCTACGTTGGTCCATCCTGACCAGGTGGGCTTTATTAAAGAAAGAGAAGCACCTGATAATATTCGGCGCACGGTAGCTCTGGTGGAATACCTGAAGACCATGGGAACGCCTTCTCTGCTCCTGTCTCTGGACGCGGAGAAGGTGTTCGACAGGGTAGATTGGGGATACATGCAGGCGGTCCTTCAACACTTGGGATTCGGGAACAAATTCTTAGAGGCAATCAAAAACATTTACTCATATCCAACAGCAACAATTAGAGCGGCGGGTTATCAGTCGAGAACTATAAAGATCTTGAATGGTACCCGCCAAGGGTGCCCATTGTCTCCTTTACTGTTTGCTTTGTGTGTAGAACCGCTGGCAGCCTGCATTCGGAATTCTGGCAACATTCATGGAGTCAAACTACATAGGGGGGAATACAAATTAACATTGTTTGCCGACAATATTCTATTGTCAATTACGAGACCCATGCTTTCCCTACCCAATCTATACCAATTATTTGAAGAATTTTCCAGGGTATCAGGCTTTAAAATTAACTCAGAAAAATGCGAAGCTCTTCCCTTATCTTTACCAGACCATACAAGAAAATTAATAGAGATTAACTTTGATTTTAAATGGGCAAGTAGGTACATCAAATACCTAGGAATCAACATCACAGACACAATAGAAAAACTCTATGCAATTAACTATACCCCAATATATAAATCTATAAGGAAAGATATTTCTAAATGGAAAAAGGGTAGTTTCTCGTGGCATGGGAGGCTGGCAGCAATAAAAATGAACGTATTACCCAGGTTGCTATACTTATTCTGAGCACTACCGATCAAAATTCCAATGAAAGAACTAGAGGAGATGCAAGGCGAACTTATGAAATTCATTAGGGGACATAAAACAGCCAGGTTAGCAGCTCATACTCTAAAATTGCATAATCTTAGGGATTACTACCACGCGGCCAGAGTGTCTCAATGTGCCCTTCTACATAAAGATTGTCAGGATATGACTTGGCCACTGGTTGAGGCGGAAATAGGGGGACTAGACAGTCCAGGGGACATACTGTGGAATTCTACTAACACTGGCCCACACTGTCTTGCTAAATTAAAAACTACTGAGGACTCCAAGGCCATATGGAAATCTCTAACCAAGTCACTAAACCTACTTCCCACACAGACTACCATTATACCAGTAAGGATATTACTACCAATAGATTTTCAGAAACAATTAACTAAATGGGAAAATAAGGGGTTATACAGGGTGGCAGACTTTATGGATAAGGGAAAGATATTAACATATAATCAAGTGAGAGATAAGGTCTCACCAGACCCATTACACTGGTTTGTTTATCTCCAGATTTCACATGCAATACATAGATACAGAAAGGGATCTAAGGATAAAGCGTACACGACTTTAGAGCAACTTATCTTAACACCAGGCAGACAAAAAAAAATTATTACACGCCTTTACCTAGCCATTCAAAATGCAAATAACACCACAAAACCGAAGCTCCATTCCAACTGGGAGCAAGACCTAGATATAACCCACAATAAGGATGAATGGAATCAAATATTCTCAGAGTTAAGCAGAGGCTTGATTGGGGCAGACCTGATAGAAAAT
Source organism: Bombina bombina (assembly GCF_027579735.1). Taxonomy (NCBI): domain Eukaryota; kingdom Metazoa; phylum Chordata; class Amphibia; order Anura; family Bombinatoridae; genus Bombina; species Bombina bombina. The sequence continues at coordinate 158,147,623 of NC_069503.1, forward strand.
ATAATTAAAACAGCATACAGATGGTATCTCACCCCATTAAAGACCTCACATTATACTACTCAAAGCAGCAGACTATGCTATCGTGGATGTGCGATGGTGGGAACTTATTTGCACATGTGGTGGGAGTGCCAAAGAATAAAACCAATCTGGCAAAAACTCACACAATTGATTAAGAGAATATTGGACGACTCATTTAAACTATCCGCCGCAAAGGCATTATTACACATTCACTTAGATTCCCTAAATTCAGCTACCAATAAATGGGTGAATATAGTATGTACTGCCACTAGAATCTGCATTGCTAGAAAATGGAAGGTGGGGGCCCCAGATTGGAGGGAGGTGCTTGATAAAATTGAAGACATCTATTATATGTCTGAGTCAGCTGCCTGGATGCAGGGCAGTGTGGAAAATTTTCAAAATATATGGTTCCATTGGACCCTTAACAAGCAATACTAACGGCTAGATTTGGAGTTTTGTCGGTAAAAACCCGAAAAGCTAACGCCGGCTTTTTTCTGGCCGCACCATAAAAATAACTCTGGTATTGAGAGTCCACATAAAGGCTACGTTAGGCTCCAAAAAAGGAGCGTAGAGCATATTTAACGCAGCTTCAACTCTCGATACCAGAGTTGCTTACGCAGGCGGCCAGCCTCAAAAACGTGCTCGTGCACGATTCCCCCATAGAAAACAATGGGGCTGTTTGAGCTGAAAAAAAACCTAACACCTGCAAAAAAGCCGCGTTCAGCTCCTAACGCAGCCCCATTGTTTGCTATGCGGAAACAATTCCTACGTCTGCACCTAACACCCTAACATGTACCCCGAGTCTAAACACCCCTAACCTTACACTTATTAACCCCTAATCTGCCGCCCCCGCTATCGCTGACCCCTGCATATTATTATTAACCCCTAATCTGCCGCTCCGTAAACCGCCGCTACTTACATTATCCCTATGTACCCCTAATCTGCTGCCCTAACATCGCCGACCCCTATATTATATTTATTAACCCCTAATCTGCCCCCCACAACGTCGCCTCCACCTGCCTACACTTATTAACCCCTAATCTGCCGAGCGGACCTGAGCGCTACTATAATAAAGTTATTAACCCCTAATCCGCCTCACTAACCCTATAATAAATAGTATTAACCCCTAATCTGCCCTCCCTAACATCGCCGACACCTAACTTCAATTATTAACCCCTAATCTGCCGACAGGAGCTCACCGCTATTCTAATAAATGTATTAACCCCTAAAGCTAAGTCTAACCCTAACACTAACACCCCCCTAAGTTAAATATAATTTACATCTAACGAAATTAATTATCTCTTATTAAATAAATTATTCCTATTTAAAGCTAAATACTTACCTGTAAAATAAATCCTAAAATAGCTACAATATAAATTATAATTATATTATAGCTATTTTAGGATTAATATTTATTTTACAGGCAACTTTGTAATTATTTTAACCATGTACAATAGCTATTAAATAGTTAAGAACTATTTAATAGTTACCTAGTTAAAATAATTACAAAATTACCTGTAAAATAAATCCTAACCTAAGTTACAATTAAACCTAACACTATACTATCATTAAATTAATTAAATAAAATACCTACAATTACCTACAATTAAACCTAACACTACACTATCAATAAATAAATTAAATACAATTCCTACAAATAACTACAATGAAATAAACTAACTAAAGTACAAAAAATAAAAAAGAACTAAGTTACAAAAAATAAAAAAATATTTACAAACATAAGAAAAATATTACAACAATTTTAAACTAATTACACCTACTCTAAGCCCCCTAATAAAATAACAAAGACCCCCAAAATAAAAAATGCCCTACTCTATTCTAAATTACTAAAGTTCAAAGCTCTTTTACCTTACCAGCCCTGAACAGGCCCTTTGCGGGGCATGCCCCAAGAAGTTCAGCTCTTTTGCCTGTAAAAAAAAAACATACAATACCCCCCCCCCAACATTACAACCCACCACCCACATATCCCTAATCTAACCCAAACCCCCCTTAAATAAACCTAACACTAAGCCCCTGAAGATCATCCTATCTTGTCTTCACCTCACCAGGTATCACCGATCCGTCCTGGCTCCAAAATCTTCATCCAACCCAAGCGGGGGCTGGCGATCCATCATCCGGTGGCTGAAGAGGTCCAGAAGAGGCTCCAAAGTCTTCATCCTATCCGGGAAGAAGAGGCGATCCGGACCGGCAACCATCTTGATCCAAGCGGCATCTTCTATCTTCATCCGATGACGACCGGCTCCATCCTGAAGACCTCCACCGCGGACCCATCTTCTTCCGGCGACGTCCAACTGAAGAATGACGGTTCCTTTAAGGGACGTCATCCAAGATGGCGTCCCTCGAATTCCGATTGGCTGATAGGATTCTATCAGCCAATCGGAATTAAGGTAGGAATATTCTGATTGGCTGATGGAATCAGCCAATCAGAATCAAGTTCAATCCGATTGGCTGATCCAATCAGCTAATCAGATTGAGCTCGCATTCTATTGGCTGTTCCTATCAGCCAATCGGAATTCGAGGGATGCCATCTTGGATGACGTCCCTTAAAGGAACCGTCATTCTTCAGTTGGACGTCGCCGGAAGAAGATGGGTCCGCGGTGGAGGTCTTCAGGATGGAGCCGGTCGGCATCGGATGAAGATAGAAGATGCCGCTTGGATCAAGATGGTTGCCGGTCCGGATCGCCTCTTCTTCCCGGATAGGATGAAGACTTTGGAGCCTCTTCTGGACCTCTTCAGCCACCGGATGATGGATCGCCAGCCCCCGCTTGGGTTGGGTGAAGATTTTGGAGCCAGGACGGATCGGTGATACCTGGTGAGGTGAAGACAAGGTAGGATGATCTTCAGGGGCTTAGTGTTAGGTTTATTTAAGGGGGGTTTGGGTTAGATTAGGGGTATGTGGGTGGTGGGTTGTAATGTTGGGGGGGGTATTGTATGTTTTTTTTTTACAGGCAAAAGAGCTGAACTTCTTGGGGCATGCCCCGCAAAGGGCCCTGTTCAAGGCTGGTAAGGTAAAAGAGCTTTGAACTTTAGTAATTTAGAATAGGGTAGGGCATTTTTTATTTTGGGGGTCTTTGTTATTTTATTAGGGGGCTTATAGTAGGTGTAATTAGTTTAAAATTGTTGTAATATTTTTCTTATGTTTGTAAATATTTTTTTATTTTTTGTAACTTAGTTCTTTTTTATTTTTTGTACTTTAGTTAGTTTATTTATTTGTAGTTATTTGTAGGAATTGTATTTAATTTATTTATTGATAGTGTAGTGTTAGGTTTAATTGTAGGTAATTGTAGGTATTTTATTTAATTAATTTTTTATTTTTTTTTATATATATTTTTATTGAGGTTATATAAAATAACAGTCAAAACAAGGTTACAGCACAGTCATAATACAGTTTTTTGAGCTTAGATAATGCCGCTATGAACATAGCTATAAAATGTACCACTTGTATATTATAACATAAAAATAAAACATGACTCTGAAAAAAAAAATACCGCTGCCTGTACATTTTTCACCTATAACTATAGTTTGAAACCTCTATCACTTTTTCTTTTTATATATGGTTATTCCCCTCACCAAAAAATGACCACTCTTGGGCCAAAGATACCGATAATGCCACTAGTTGGGGGTAGTAATTTCAAAATAGAGAAGATAATAATGAAGATTGAAATATATAGTATGTCACATTATCATTCTGACCTCAAAACAGATCATGAAAAAATATTTACATTGGGAATAACAGTAAGGTTAGTCAGGGTCCAAATATCCAGAACCTATGGAGCACTCAAGTGTATTATGGCTTGAAACAAATAATTTAATAAATAAGAGTGTCTTCACTGTTGTCTGTATACTGAAGCCTGTCACCTCACCATTAAAACAGGATAGTAAGGAACATTGAGAAATGCAGACATACATGAAAAACTAAAATAAGGGTTCTATAGGATATATTTTCCGTCGCTTACGTAGTAAGCTCACTGGTGTAGAACAAAAGGGGAGGAGAGGAAGGGAAAGGAAGGAGATGATGGTATAGTCTGGTGATATATATACCTCTAAATTATCTCTCAGATATAGGGAAAGGGGGGGAGGGGATGGGGAGGGGGGGGCGGAGTCAAGAGATAACCTTTTGAGGTTAGTTAAATAAAGAATATATATGTCATTGCAAGGAGAGATATAATCTAGGCATGGAGTGTGAACCACATAAAATACTCAGTGAAACAGGTCGTCTCTACATGACCTTATAAGCGCTAGACTGATATGGGAAGTAATATAAAGTGTATCTCCCCTCTGGAACTGTTGTCACCACTGGACAAGACGGAAAAGGGGTGTTGGATATGACCCACCCTGACAAGCAGAGTGGGAAAGGGTGAGGGGAGATACCTTTCCCTATGCTTGTAGTATACTTTTCCTTAGGGTACTAAAGAAATATAAATGTTTAATATGTCGTCTATACCAAACAAGTCATGTGACCAAATGTATATATCACATAAATTAAAACACCTATATAAGGAGCTGGTATGTTGCGTGAGATGCTGCTGCCAGGTCGATTATCAGAGTACTGATCAAAAGGATATCTCATCTAGGAGACTATTTCCCAGTATAGATCAATTATAGCTCATATGAAAAGCGAAGTGTAATATGAGGAAATAAATACTGTTTTAGTTGTCTAGAGAAGATAATGCTTCTAGTGGGTGTCTGACTATAGCCCACCTATCCCACCATCTCGGCCGCTGACGGCAGGGCAAATGAGCTTACCACCACATCGAATAAGCACTGTAAGTTATTACCAGGTTAAAATGTATTCTCCCCTCAAGATAGTACTGGGTAGGTGTGTTAATAGCATCTAAATAATTCTGTGAAGTTAACTCTTCAAAACCAAGAAATAGTGTCCTTTGACTACTATCTTCAACATAGGGGTAAAATACACTGAGAGGTGTCCTAATCTATATAGCTTAAACATCAAAAATGTACTATTATGCAAATTAGATTAGAATTGGTAGAGGCAGTTGCAGGACAGCCAGCATATTATTTACATAACTATCTAGCTCTGTCAGATTATGTTAAGTGAAATTGAGTAACTACTGTACTGAAACTGGTTATATGCAGTTTGAGCTATCCTGTAATATCAAGTAATCTTAAAATACAATATGCTGGAGACAACACATCATATCTATATATAATCACCCAATAAGATTGGACAGCATAACAATTACCATAGTTGAGTAGCTCCAGCTCCACTAATATAATTATGAATAGCATTTGGCCTCTATATATATACACTCATTAGAATATCTGCATATCAAACAAAGCTGAACTTTAGGAACTGGTACATGTTTATGCCTCTAGGAAAGGATCAAACTGTAGGCATAATATAATATAGTTGGTCAAAACAGCATGTACAAAAGACCTGCAAGGGAATATAAAACATGAAACCCCGTCCCCTAATCTAATATAATTGACATTATGCATAATTAGAACAGCAGGAACTGATAAGATGTTGAAACTTAATGAAAAAGTCTAGAATATATTGAAATAAAACTTAGGTGTGTGTCTTAACTGCTACTACCTGTAGTAAAATAGTATGGATATAATTGCAGCTTACTTTTTACGGTTCCCACACTTATATATACATATACATACAACTGCTAGGTTATCAACAGTCAGAGACAGCACACAAAGTCTAGCCCATATAAAGAAGCATAGCAGATGCGTTGTAGAGTGTGGGACAGATGCACTGCATTAGAGTAGTTAATCACACTAATATCTAGAGCCTCATTCAGCTCCATGTTAGACACTGACGGTCTCTCAAAATGCACAGAAAGTTTCCATATCTGACTAGTATGCCTAACCATCTGTCCGATCAAGCCAGCTTGTCTCCTCCATGTTAAGTTCTGCTCCACACATGCCAAAATCTCCTGTTGCTTAGCATAGGAGTTCCTCCTGAATGACCTGGTAGGGTTAGCCGAGGGCTGAGCAGAAATCAGTGTAGGCAGGGAACGGTCACCTTGATCTGATTGGCCCACTTCAGTGACACATGTTCTCCCACGATCTACATATCTAGCATCACAGAACCGGAGCTCATTAGATGCACAGTCTCTGGTAAGTGGGGTAGGGTCTGGTAAAAGTGTACCTGATAACGGAGCAATAGTTGTCCCCTCTGCTTCCTTAGCGCTATCCCCGGTATCTAGGGGAGGTATGTCCGGCAAAGCCCAAGCTTGTTGGAGCCGTGTTATCAGCTCAGTGAAATGATGATGCAGGGTATCATGTAATTCGGCCTCCAATGCGTCGACTGCAGCCATAAGTCCCTTATAGGTTGGCATATTGCAAGGGTTAAGGGAGTATTGCTGTGATGTTGAGCAGATCTCCAGATAGGTCTCAGCCACGTGGCTTAGCTTCCAAACATAAACAAGCTGCTAGAATGTACGACCGGCATCCAAACCTTGATATCTTGAAAGGTATAGTGTCCAGGAGATGCAATATGGTAGAGTGTATGGCAATTTCCCCCAAAATTAACCTACTAACCGTAATAATGTAAAATAGAGCCAGGAGCTCCTCACAAACATGACTTTCTGCTTCGGCTGTAAGCTCCGCCCCCCCCCCCATTTAATTAATTTAATGATAGTATAGTGTTAGGTTTAATTGTAACTTAGGTTAGGATTTATTTTACAGGTAATTTTGTAATTATTTTAACTAGGTAACTATTAAATAGTTCTTAACTATTTAATAGCTATTGTACCTGGTTAAAATAATTACAAAGTTGCCTGTAAAATAAATATTAATCCTAAAATAGCTATAATATAATTATAATTTATATTGTAGCTATATTAGGATTTATTTTACAGGTAAGTATTTAGCTTTAAATAGGAATAATTTATTTAATAAGAGATAATTAATTTCGTTAGATGTAAATTATATTTAATTTAGGGGGGTGTTAGTGTTAGGGTTAGACTTAGCTTTAGGGGTTAATACATTTATTAGAATAGCGGTGAGCTCCAGTCGGCAGATTAGGGGTTAATAATTGAAGTTAGGTGTCGGCGATGTTAGGGAGGGCAGATTAGGGGTTAATACTATTTATTATAGGGTTAGTGAGGCGGATTAGGGGTTAATAACTTTATTATAGTAGCGGTGCGGTCCGCTCAGCAGATTAGGGGTTAATAAGTGTAGGCAGGTGGAGGCGACGTTGAGGGGGGCAGATTAGGGGTTAATAAATATAATATAAGGATCTTTTTCATTTATTCTAATTAGATGCTAAATCAAATGTCCAGTAGCTAGTTGTGCACAAGTTTAGGTTAAACGCTGGTTACCTCGTATAACTGCCATTACGGGGCATTGTAGCATTATATCAAAAACATGCATCATTTAAACAATGTAAATATGCCTGACAGATCATTTATTTAGCTTTTCTTTAAGGCAACGTTTGCTTATAACTATAGTTGCAAATTATTTATATGATTATAGTACCTTACTCCTTAAAGACAACTAAACTCTGTACTAAACATTACAGTTTATATGTGAGCAGAAAGCATTGAATGCTCAGATTAACTTATTATGGGAAGAAATATGGAACATTACAAATCCCTTTGCTTTTATCTCTAGAAAATGTGCTTGTTGTGTTTCTAATTAAACTAAATATTTCATTGTAGAGTGTGATCATATTGCTCTTGATAATTGCTCAGTTTTAATAGTTATCATTTCCTGTAAATTACCTTGTATATTCCAGGCCAGATATGCTGGCAAAGTCAATTCTGCATTGTAAGAGTCAAGGCTGAATAAATAAATATATCTGCTTTTTAAAGGGATAGAAAGTCAAAATTAAAGTTGCATGATTCAGATAGAACAGGTCATTTTAAGACACTTTTAAATTCACTTCTATTTTCAAATGAGCTTCATTCTCTTGGTATCCATTGTTGAAAAAGAATGCACACATATCTTTCAGTTGTGGGAGCTAGCTGCTAATTGGTGCCTGCACACTTTTGTCTCTTGTGATTGGCTAACTAGATATGTTCAGCTAGCTGACAATAGTGCAATGCTGTTCCTTCAGCAAAGGATAACAAGAAAATGAAGCAAATTTGATAAGAGAAGTAACATTGTATGTTCTAGCCAAATCATGAAAGAAAACTTTGGGGTTTCATGTCCCTTTAACTCACTGTTGTCTGCTAACATGAGTGAGCCGGTATCTCAAGGGCGGCCAATTTACACCCACAGATTTTTAAGCAATGCACTTTACCTCAAAAAACACAACACAAAAAAAATGTTCTCTTGGCATCTGTGATGGACCTCTAGGTTACCCTGCCTGGGTATGTCCGCCTGTTCTGCTTCCCTAGTGCTGGAACCACCAATAATCAGAAAATACCCCAATAATCAGATGAGACCTATATTGAAGGATGTACAGGTATTTTATACTCTTTAAGGGACAATCTCCCTTCAACTGCATAATTAAATCAAACAGAGGAACAATAGAAATGCTATTAACATAGATAACGGTTGGTCTGACTCTGGGCACATGGGCTCCCTTTGATGGATAATAGTAGATAATAGGATTAGTGGTGCCTTAGAGTTGGGGCAGGTTTTATTGATAAGAAATAAGTCATCCGGCTGTGGTCTTGAGGTGACCGAAACTAGTTCCAGGGATACGGCTACGTGTGATACGGACTCCCGCCCTGAAAGGGATGAGTCTCAACAAAACCCCAGCCCCCCAGTGTTCCTGGTAATCCTATTGCTGGTAGTAAACATGTGGTTTATGAGGGAAAATGGTATTGGGCTCCAGTAACCGGCATGTGTAAATAACCTTTCCGAAAACAGTTCCAGGAGGCCGGTACTGGGGCTGTGCCTTAGCCGCTCAAACCATGACACTGCCCCGAGTACTCTCCCAGTAAAAAGATGTTACCCCTGCATTTCTCAGCCCTCAGTTCATCACCATATCCTTTGTTGAAAAGCATACCTAGATACCCTCACAAGCAGCAATATACTACTACTGCTAGTGAGCCTACCTAGGTTTGCTATTCAATAAAGTATACCTAGAAAATTAAATCTAAAAGTTGCGTAAAATTTCATGCTCTTTCTGAATCATGAACTTTTTTCATATTTTATTGAAAGGATATATAAAACATGAACAAAACAAAACAAGATATTTAAATATTACAACAAGCTTTGAGTAACCTTCATAGTCCGACTCCTGACAAATATAGTCTAGATTACGAGTGTAGTGCTTATTATCGCTCCCGCTCACTCACTTACTGCGCTCGACTTTGGCTTTTTGCATGCGCTGGATACCGCTCATATTACAATTTAAAAGTAAAACGTTTTTCGCTTGTGCACAACCCAGCGTGCGCAAAAAGCATGTTACAATATCATGACTGCTTTAATGTATTCTCCCATACACTTCAATGGAGCATGATCGCATTTTCTCAAGTGCGCTAACCAGAGATGAAAATACTAATATTTCACATTCCAATGTTCTTCACATAGCAGAATATGTTCTATTTATTCATAAATACATATTTCTATATCTATCTAATGGTATTTTTGTTCAATATATATCTATACCTATATAGATACATGATTATATATAGGTATAGATATATACAGATATATATAGGAATATCTATTTAAAAAATACTTAGAACATATTCCTCTATTTAACCCCTTAAAGGGACACTGAACCCCAATTTTTTCTTTCATGATTCAGATAGAGCATGCAATATTAATCAACTTTCTAATTTACTCCTATTATCAAATGTTCTTCATTCTCTTGGTATCTTTATTTGAAAAGCAAGAATGTAAGTTTAGATGCCGGCCCATTTTTGGTGAACAACCTGGGTTGTTCTTGTTGATTTGTGGATACATTCATCCACCAATAAACAAGTGCTGTCTAGGGTTCTGAACTTTCTTTTTCAAATATAGGGCGAGATTACATATACGGCACAGGCTTCAGCGCAAGAGCTGTAACCCGCGCCCCCAGTAATTTCACCTCTTACATCGGGGTATTACATATACGGCGCCGGCAGTTCATAAAGTGCCGTAAGTCGGATAAACTAGCGATGTCCAGAAATGAGCGTAAATACAAATTTCTGGAGTCACCAGTGACTTATGGTACTTTAGAAACTGCCGGCGCCTAAGAAAAGTAAAAAAAAATATATCAAATCTCCCGTAAAAGTCTAACACGCCTCCCAAAAATAAGCCCGACACGTAAAACCCCTATATCCGCCATCAAACCCACATCGGAACTAATAAAAGTATTAACCCCTAAACTGACAACCCCCCCCCACAATTCACTATGCCTATTTAAACTATAAACCCCTAAATCCGCCATCAAACCCACACCGCAATAAACCTATTAAAGTATTAACCCCTATATCCGCCAACCCCAACATCGCAAACTACCTAATAAAACTATTAACCCCTAATCCGCCATTAACCCACAACACAAACTACCTATTAAAGTATTAACCCCTAAACCGCCAAAGTAACAACGCAAACTACCTATTAAAGTATCAACCCCTAAACCACCAAAGCCCACAATGCAATAAACCTATCCAAGTATTAACCCCTAAGCCGCCAAAGCCCACAACGCAAATAATTAAATTACTACGCCCCCTAACCTAACACCCCCTAACCTAATACCCCCTAAATGAACCCAAATTACAAAATACTAAAGTTACTAACTATTAAAATAAAAAAATCTTCTTCCAAGCGGCGACCTCTTCTTTCTTCTTCCAGGAACAATCCGGCGCAGAGCGCGGAGCTGAAGACCGATGACCGCGGAGCTGAAGACCGGCAACCCTAGAACTGAAGACTGGCAATCCTGGAACTGAAGCCAGCGACCACGGAGCCATGAAGCGTGGAGGATCCTCTTCGTACGATCGCCGCCGTACACTGGATAGTGAATTCAATGGACGCAATTAAAAATGGCGTCCCTTGAATTCCTATTGGCTGATTTGATTCTTCAAATTCAAATCAGCCAATAGGATGAGAGCTACTCAAATCATATTGGCTGTTCAAATCAGCCAATAGGATGAGAGCTACTGAAATTCTATTGGCTGATTTGAATAGCCAATAGAATTTTAGTAGCTCTCATCCTATTGGCTGATTTGAACAGCCAATAGTATTTGAGTAGCTCTCATCCTACTGGCTGATTTAAATTTGAAGTGTATGTCGGCGATCGTACAAAGAGGATCCTCCATGCTCCATGGCTCCGTGGTCTCTGATCTTCAGTTCCCGGGTCACCGGTCTTCAGTTCCAGGATCACCAGTCTTCAGTTCCAGGGTCGCCAGTCTTCAGCTCCGCAGTCATAGGTCTTCAGCTCCGCCCTCCTCTCCGCGCCGGATTGTTCCTGGAAGAAGAAAGAAGAGGTTGCCGCTTGGAAGAAGACTTCACCGCATGGGACAGGACCTTCTCCGCCGGACTTCAGGAATGGTGAGTACCAACCTGGGGGTTAGACTTAGGGTTTTTTTAAAAAAAATTGGGGGGTTTATTTAGATTAGGGTGGGCATTTTGTAAAAGAGCTAAATGCCCTTTTAAGTAGTTTAGTGGGTAGTTTAGGTTTTTTAGTGTTAGGTTTTTTATTTTGGGGGTTTTGTGGGTTTGGTGGGTGCGGGGTTTTACTTTTAGGGGGGACTTGGTGTATTTTTAATGTAAAAGAGCTGATTATCTTGGGGCAATGCCCTGCAAAAAGCCATTTTAAGGGCTACTGGTAGTTTATTCTTAGAGATGGGGGCGTTTAATTATGGGGGCTTTTTTATTTTTATAGGGATTAGGTATAATTTTTTAAAATTTTATAATTTTGTTTTTATTTTCTGTAATCTTAGATTTTTTTATTTTATGTAATTGTAGTTTTAAGGGACAGTCTACACCAGAATTTTAATTTTGACTAGACTGTCCCTTTAATTTATACTTTGTTTATTTTTTATTTTTAAAGTAGTGTTAGATTTTTTTATTTTAATAGTAACTTTAGTATTTTGTAATTTAGGTAATTTGGGTTCATTTAGGGGGTGTTAGGTTAGGGGGCTTAGTAATTTAATAATTTATTTGCGTTGTGGGCTTTTGTGGTTTAGGGGTTAATACTTTAATAGGTAGTTTGCGTTGTGGGCTTTGGCGGAATACTTTAATAGGTAGTTTGCGTTGTAGGTTAATGGCGGATTAGGGGTTAATAGTTTTATTAGGTAGTTTGCGATGTTGGGGTTGGCAGATATAGGGGTTAATACTTTATTTGTAGTTGCGGTGTGGGTTTGATGGCGGATATAGGTGTTTAAACACTTTATTAGTTATTGCGGTGGGGGTTGACGGTTGACAGGTAGATAGATATTGCGCATGCGTTAGGTGTTTATTTTTGCAGGTTTTTTATTTTTGCAGGCAGTTTCGGGAGTTAGGGTGCTCCCATACTCAGTGCAAGGCCTGCTGCGGCTGCCTTAGTATGGCCACATAAGTCCTTGCGCAGAATATTGGATACCGATTTGCGACGCGGCCCCATGTTAGCTTATGGGAGTAAAAATTGCGGTTGACGGGTGAAATATATGCGTGTAACTTGTATGCTACTCCGTATATGTAATACCAAAATCGTGTAAAAACCGGCATCGCCGGCTTTTGCGGGCAACGCCGCATATGTAATGGGGCCCAAAGATAGCAAGAGAACGAAGAAAAATTGACTTTTGCAAGTTATAGGGCAATAAATACAAGTAGCACTTTGCTATTTCCAAACCGTTTTTTTTTTGTTTGTTTTTTCAAAATTAGCGATAGTTACATTGGAACACTGATATCTGTCAGGAATCACTGAATATCCCTTGACATGTATATATTTTTTCTAGTAGACAACCTAAAGTATAGATCTAGGTCCATTTTGGTATATTTTATGCCACCATTTCACCGCCAAATGCGATCAAATAAAAAAAATTGTTCACTTTTTCACTAACTTTTTCAAAAACTTTAGTTTCTCACTGAAATTATTTACAAACAGCTTGCGCAATTATGGCACAAATGGTTGTAAATGCTTCTCTGGGATCCCCTTTTGTTCAGAAATAGCAGACATATATGGCTTTGGCGTTGCTTTTTGGTAATTAGAAGGCCGCTAAATGCCGCTGCGCACCACACGTGTATTATGCCCAGCAGTGAAGGGGTTAATTAGCAAGCTTGTAGGGTTAATTTTAGCTTTAGTGTAGTGTAGCAGAGAACCCAAAGTATTGATCTAGGCCCATTTTGGTATATTTCATGCCACCATTTTACTGCCAAATGCGATCAAATAAAACAAATCGTTCACTTTTTCACAATTTTAGGTTTCTCACTGAAATTATTTACAAACAGTTAGTGCAATCATGGCACAAATGGTTGTAAATGCTTCTCTCGGATCCCCTTTGTTCAGAAATAGCAGACATATATGGCTTTGGCATTGCTTTCTGGTAATTAGAAGGCCGCTAAATGCCGCTGTGCACCACACTTGTATTATGCCCAGCAGTGAAGGCGTTAATTAGGTAGCTTGTAGGTAGCTTGTAGGGTTAATTTTAACTTTAGTGTAGAGATCAGCCTTCCACCTGACACATCCCACCCCCTGATCCCTCCCTGACCCCTCTCAAACAGCTCTCTTCCCTCCCCCATCCCACAATTGTCACCGCCATCTTAAGTACTGGCAGAAAGTCTGCCATTACTAAAATAAAAACCTTTTTTTTTAAAGCATTTATATATATATATATATATATATATATAAATAGTTTCTATTTACATATATATAACAGCTCTCTTAACATCGGCCCTCTTCCTTTTTGTGGCCATCTTAGGTACTGGCAGCTGTCTGCCAGTACCCAGTTTCTTAAAAATTTGCTAATTTTTATTATTTTTATTTTTGTTTCCCATTTTTCCGTAGTGTAGCTGCCCCCCCTCCACATCCTACCCCCTTTCCCTCCCATATCGATTTTAAATGATTTCCCCCTCCCTCTCCCTTAGGCTGCAGGCAGTACTTGGGACTACCAGACTGGTGATCGGTCGCGTGTGCGCTCCCGCCCCTCCCTTGTGCGCTCCTGCCCCACTTCCTGGCACAGCAACCAAAACTAGTCCAGTGATGGGCCTCCCACCCGCCTCCCTGCAGCTGCTCCCACCCACCAACGATCGGCACCATCGCTGTGCAATGCAGAGAGGGCCACAGAGTGGCCCCTCAGCTTCGACAACTCTGCATATCTATTTCTGCAGTGCCCCACTCGTGGGGCATGCAGAAATAGCGCAATCTCACTCTTTTGAGCGAGATTGCGGCAGAGAGAAGCCCAGGACTGCAGCGAAGTACAGGGTACATCGCTGGTCCTTAAGGGCATAACAACCAGCGTCGTACAGTGTACGACGCTGGTCGTTAAGGGGTTAAAGAACATTGTAATGTGAAATATTTACACTGCATACACAGTTAAACACTTTATTAAATATAAACATTGCATAAATATGTTTTTACATGTTTTCAGCTACTTGAGTGCAAAGAGCTACAATGCACATATATATACAGTGTACATATATATATATATATATATATATATACTGTATATGTATACATTTGTATATATATATATATATATATATATATATATATGTGCATTACTGTATATTTACTGTACATATTTCACATTCCAATTAGGGATGGGCGAATGTGTAAATTTCCGAATTTGAATGTTAGAACGAATGTTATTACCGAAATTCGAATTATAAATCCGAATGTTGATAAGAACGAATATTCTTAAAAATTCTATAATCGAATGCTATTTACAGTTTTCGAATGTCACTTTCGAAATCGAATGTTTATAATTATATCGAATATCCACATTCAAAATTTCTAATTTAATATTCTATTTAACAAATACTATTCGGAAATTCAATAGTTCATGTGGTAGGGAGGGAATCTAGTAAATACTGTAGATACATAATAGATACAAATATATCATTGCGAATGTTTCTATGTAGAATATTGCATAATTCGAATATTACATTTAAAGAAAGCATTAGAAATACTATTACAAATATAAATTCGAATTTTTCTAAATTAATATTTTCGAATGTAATCGTAAAATTCGAAACCGAACATTCGAAAATCGAATGTTAGAATGTTATGTAAACGTATGTTAAAATTCATTTCATTTTTTTTAATGATGCAAAATATTCGCCCATCCCTAATTCCAATGTTCTTCACGTCACAGAATAATGTTATTTTTATTCTTAAATACATATGTATTTTTATATATATATATATATATATATATATATATATATATATATATATATATATATATATATATATATACTGTATATATATATATACTGTATATATATATATATATATATGTCTGTATGTGTATATATCTACACCTGCATATATTTTCCTATAGATATGTATTTTTTACATGAACTGTATCAGATATATATATATATAGAAATATACTATATATATATATATATATATATATATATATATATATATATATATATATATATATATAATAAAAAGTACATTATTTTCTATGTGAAGAACATAAGAATGTAAAATATGCATTTTGCACATCATGTTTAGATCTTAACACGGTCGGATTAGAGCACATGAAACCTTAGAATTCTTAAGGCGCGTTATTAAAATCATGAATTTATGCATCAAGCACTGATAAGAAAATGAGAAAAGAGCAAGTGAGAGTGGTCAAATATTCAAATATCTATTGCTCCAGTGACAAATATGGATTTAATTTACTCTTTCTTTTTTTTTTTTATGGATGCTAAATATAAGTTTATTTGAAGATGAACTTAGTCTATATATTACAAATCATTAGTAAGAACAATTTTGTCCATGGATAGACGTATAAAGGACATTAATGCCTAGATTACGGGTTGAGCGCAAAATTGTGTTCCACTCAGTAATACCGGTGCACGCAAATGTGCGCTGGTATTACAAGTTGAGAGCAATGTAAACGCGACCTTGCGTTCGCATTGCAGGGAAGCTTTGCGCTCGCGAGAGCACACTCCCATATTCTCCAATGGGAGCCTCATTCTCATGCTGTCAGACAGCACAGAACCTAGCTCAGCAAAGAGTCACTCAGCGATAGACAGAAAAGTATAAATATAAATATATATATGAATATATAAATACATATTTATGTGTTAATACGTGTATATACACATATTAACACATAAATATATATATATATATATATATGTATAAGCATATATATTTCAAGGGAACACTCCCCATAGTCCGCAATGTAAAGGCACTTTACAGTGCCATTTGTTTTTTTCTAACTCCCCACTCACTTTAACCCCTAAAAACTGCTTTGTGCAGTTATTTTGAAATTAAAGATGCTGATATTTTTTAATTTTTTTAATGGAATACACACTTTCTTTTGGGGGCAATTGGGGGACATTTTAAAAATTAACCAGAGATCTGATCGCTGGTTAATTTTCGGAGCACTAATAATATCCAGCCACTTGTAACGTACAATAACTTAGTGCTCTACTTGTAATATAGCCCTAAATGTATCTAAGTAAAAGTAGAAGAATAAAATACATAGGACAGTTTTAATAAGCTACAGAAAGGATGGTGCAGAAAACTGGGAATAGTCTGAAGTAACATAACAAAATGATCAATTTTTCTGTTCCCACGCAGTGACAAATCTGGTAGAATCACAGTATTTGTTAGAAAGTTGGTATTTACACTTTTGCAGCAAGGAGTTGATTTATTGACTTGTTCTCAAATGACCCTGGGGTTTTTAGTTAACTGCACACAAAGGAAAAAAATATCTGATTTATTTAGAGAATTGTTAAACTGATTTCTCTATTATGTCACAGCACTGACTTTTTCAGATGCATAGAAACATTAATTATCCAGTGAAGTTTATTACAGACAAAGTGTGTCTTTAGCACAAATAAAAAGGGAAATGAATTATAATCTGTTTTCTCAGACATATTAAAATGGCAGTAGTCATATTCACCTAGATTACAAGTTTGTGCATACGCCGCCATTATAGGTGTACCGCAAACCTTTTAGCCCGTAATGCAACGTCAGTACCGCACTCTTAAAAATTACGTTTTTTATTGGGATTCCCATAGCACTGGTATTACAAGTTTTGCGGTACGGTTAAAAAAACGGCGTTACAGCCTAAAATGACAAGATCCATAAAGTCAGTAGTTATGAGTTTTACGCTACAAATCTGTAACATAAACTCATCATAACTAAAGTGTTGAAAAGTACACTAACACCCATAAACTACCTATTAACCCCTAAACCGAGGCCCTCCCGCATCGCAAACACTATAATAAATTTATAAACCCCTAATCTGCCGCTCCCAACATCGCCGCCACAATTTTTTTTTTATTAACCCCTATTCCACCGCTCCCCGACATTGTCACCACTATACTAAAGTTATTAACCCCTAAACCTCTGCCCTCCCGCATGGCAAACACTATTTAAATATTATTAACCCCTAATCTGCCGTCCGTCCACATCGCCCCCGCTATACTAAAGTTATTAAGCTCTACACCGCAAGTAACTATAATAAATCTGTTAACCCCTAAACCGAAAGCCTCCGCACAACAAAATATAATAAATTAAACTATTAACCCCTAAACCGAAAGCCCCCCACATCGCAATAAAGTAATTTAAACTATTCACCCCTAAACCTAACGCCCCCCTAACTTTATATTAAAATTACAATTTCCATATCTTAAATTAAATTAAAACTTACCTGTCAAATTAAAAGAACTAAGTATAAACTAACAATTAAACTAACTACCAATTAAATTAAACTAAAATACACATTAAAAAATCCTAACACTACTCTAAAAATTACAAAGTATCTAATTACAAAAAAAAAAAAATACTAAGTTACAAAAAATAACAAACACTAAATTACGGAAAATAACAAACGAAATTATCCAAAATGAAAAAGAATTACACCTAATCTAATAGCCCTATCAAAATAAAAAAAAGCCCACCCAAATAAAAAAAAAACCCTAGCCTACAATAAACTACCAATGGCCCTTAAAAGGGCCTTTTGTGGGGCATCGCCCCAAAGATATCAGCTCTTTTACCTGTAAAAAAAAAAATACAAATACCCCCCCAACAGTAAAACCCACCACCCAACCAACCACCCAAAATAAAAATAACTAATTCTAAAAAAAACTAAGTTAACCATTGCCCTGAAAATGGCATTTGTATGGGCATTTAGCTCTTTAACTGCCCAAACCCTAAACTAAAAAAAAAAAACACCCAAAAACACCTTTTAAAAAGCCTAACACTAACCCCCGACGATTTTTTTTTTAAAATCCTGCTTGAACGATCTTCATCCCGGAAGTGAAGTCCTCATCCAAGCGGCGAAAAGTCTTCATCCAAGTGGCCTCTTCAATCTTCATCCCGTCATTGAAGTCCTGATCCAAGCCGCGAGAAGTCTTCCTCCAGACGGCCTCTTCAATCTTCATCCAGGCGGCATCTTCTATCTTGATCCTGGAGGCGCAGAGCAGGACGATCCTGAAGACATCCGGCGCAGAGCATCCTCTTCATACGGTTGCCGCCGTGCACTGAATCTTCAATGCAAGGGACGCGATTCAAGATGGCCATGATTGCAAGTGTTTTTTTCTGACCTGCTCTCCCCAATGATGTCTATGGGGGAAGCGTGCACGAGCACATCAAACACAGCACTTGTTTTTGGTGCAGTATGGAGCTCAACACAGCCATATCACCCGCACAAGCCGGGTTTTTTAAAACTTGTAATGGCAGCACTATAGGGGATTAAATAACGCCACTTTTGTTGCGTTCATTAATTTCCCTATAGCGCTCAAAACTTGTAATCTAGCCGATTATGAGCTGTGGAAAGAAGTATTTCAAAGCTTTATAGGGAGTTTTTTGGTTTTGTGTTTTTAGTTTTTTTTTGTTTTTTTTAGTAGTAATATAAAAAGACTGTTGTGTAGTAAAGTAAGCAAATTAAAGATAACTGGGGTTTTTATATTAAAATTTGTTGCAAGTTCTATTATCATAGAATGGGTCTTTGCTAGGGATGGGCTGAAAGTGGTAGAACAAATAGTCCTGTGGATATTTTTTTTGGACAATCGATAAGAATGAAAATCGATTAAAATTTGGTTTTTGAATGTTAATTTCTTTTTCGAATATTCATAGTTAGATTGAATTTCCTCATTCGAAATTTAAAATGTAATGTCATGTGTCAGGGAATTTAGTAAATTGATACAGAGTAGATACAAATATATCAATTCGAATGTCCCTATTTTGAATATTGCATAATTTGAATATTACATTTAAAGTGAGCAATAGAAATACTATTACAAATACAGTATATTGATTCGAATTTGAATAAAATATTATATTTAAAGAAAGCATTAGAAACACTATTACATTAAACAAATGCTAGAATGTTGTACAGACATTCAAAATTTGAAAAGAACGAATGTGTTAAAATCGTTAAATTTTTCAAATGTTGCAAAGCATTTGCCCATCCCTAGTCTTTGCCACATTAAAGTGTCAACCTTAAAAATAATGTTATATAATTCTGCACATAGTGCAGAATTATATAACATTATATTAGCCAAACATTTATAAAACATAATTTCCCCTATTAATTTAAAAAAAAAACGCTATTTCACAGACCCGCTCTCTGCTCTCTGCTCGAGAGAGCGGGTCTGTGAAATAGCGTTTTTTTTTTTTTAAATTAATAGGGGAAATTATGTTTTATAAATGTTTGGCTAATATAATGTTATATAATTCTGCACTATGTGCAGAATTATATAACATTATTTTTAAGGTTTACTGTCCCTTTAAAGCAACATTCTAATATAAACATGACATACAAAAATTACAAAATAAAAATATTTTTATGTCTTACAAGTAGCACTGAATTTACACAAAACGCTACTTTAGATACAAGATATTTAGTCATTTTTTTAAATTTGTAACCCACGTGTGCCTGGTAAAACTGAGCATCACCTAAAACAAACCCAGAATTTTCAAACCACTCTCCTGAAAAACCCACTCATGCCGCAACCACCTTATGCACCTCATACTGCCTAGAGTCTTCCCCTTCGTTACCCTGCATTGTATTCTAAAGTGCTCAGACAAATGCTTTATTTACAAACTAGTTAATAAGCCTGCCCAGAGGGCAGTCTAATTATTTGTTAAACTACAGATGTAGAAACAACGTATTTTGTAACTCTTCTTTTATATAAATACTAGTACTAAAGCCCGTGTACACGGGCCATTTTTTGCAGTACAGCGGTCCCACACCTTGCTCTCTCCCCCCTCTCTTTTGCTCTCTCTCCCCCCTCTCTTTTGCTTTCTCTCCCCCCTCTCTTTTGCTTTCTCTCCCCCCTCTCCTTTGCTCTCTCTCTCCCCTCTTTTGCTTTCTCTCCCCCCTCTCCTTTGCTCTCTCTCTCCCCTCTTTTGCTCTCTCTCTCCCCTCTATTGCTCTCTCTCTCCCCTCTTTTGCTCTCTCTCTCCCCTCTTTTGCTCTCCCCCCACCCTCTTTGGCTCTCTCCTCTCTTTTGCTCTCTCTCTCCCCCCTCTTTGGCTCCCCCTCCCTTTGTCTCTCTCTCCCCCCCTTTGTCTCTCTCCCCCCCTTTGTCTCTCTCCCCCCCCCTTTGTCTCTCTCCCCCCCCTTTGTCTCTCTCCCCCCCTTGTCTCTCTCCCCCTTTGTCTCTCCCCCCCCTTTGTCTCTCTCCCCCCCCTTTGTCTCTCTCCCCCCCCTTTGTCTCTCTCCCCCCCTTTTTCTCTCTCCCTCCCCCTTTGTCTCTCTTCCCCCCCTTTGTCTCTCTTCCCCCCCTTTGACTCTCTTCCCCCCCCCCCTTTGACTCTCTTCCCCCCCCTTTGTCTCTCTTCCCCCCCCTTTGTCTCTCTTCCCCCCCCTTTGACTCTCTTCCCCCCCCCTCTTGTCTCTCTTCCCCCCCTTTGTCTCTCCCCCCCCCCTTTGTCTCTCCCCCCCCTTTGTCTCTCTTCCCCCCCCTTTTGTCTCTCTTCCCCCCCCTTTGTCTCTCTTCCCCCCCTTGTCTCTCTTCCCCCCCCTTTGTCTCTCTTCCCCCCCCTTTGTCTCTCCCCCCCCTTTGTCTCTCTTCCCCCCCCCTTTGTCTCTCTTCCCCCCCTTTGTCTCTCTCCCCCCCCTTTGTCTCTTTCCCCCCCCCCCCTTTGTCTCTCCCCCCCCTGTCTCTCTTTCCCCCCTTTGTCTCTCTTCCCCCCCCCTTGTCTCTCTTCCCCCCCCTTGTCTCTCTTCCCCCCCCCTTGTCTCTCTCCCCCCCCTTGTCTCTCTTCCCCCCCCTGTCTCTCTTCCCCCCCCTTTGTCTCTCTTCCCCCCCTTGTCTCTCTTCCCCCCCTTGTCTCTCTTCCCCCCCCTTTGTCTCTCTTCCCCCCCCTTTGTCTCTCTTCCCCCCCCTTTGTCTCTCTTCCCCCCCTTTGTCTCTCTTCCCCCCCTTTGTCTCTCTTCCCCCCCCCTTTGTCTCTCTTCCCCCCCCCTTTGTCTCTCTTCCCCCCCTTTGTCTCTCTTCCCCCCCTTTGTCTCTCTTCCCCCCCGTTTGTCTCTCTTCCCCCCGTTTGTCTCTCTTCCCCCCCCTTTGTCTCTCTTCCCCCCCCCTTTGTCTCTCTCGCCCCCTCTCCTGCTCCCTCTCTGGCTCTGTGTTCACATCGCGGGACCCCGCCCGGCCACGCCCCATCGCGACGACACCCGCCCGGCCACGCCCTTGCGACGCCCGGTCACGCCCCCATCGCAACGCTCCCGTCGGCCACAAACAGCTGTGAGGTCTGGGGAGCCTGTGGCCGCTTCTCACGCAGCAGACCTCACAGCTGTTTGTGTACCTCGCGCTCCCTATCTCACAGCTGCTTGTATGCTGTGTACCTCGCGCTCCCTATCTCAAGGCCAAGTGTTTGTCTCTACTGCGCATGACGGCTTCAGACAAACACTTGGCCTTTTATAATATAGGATTTAAGCTACAGGTGTAACAATACTATAATTATAATGGACTATTGCCTTAAATATATCAAAAATATTTTCTATATAATAAACTACAGATATAGCCACACTCTATTTGGACAAACTACTGTCCTAAATAAATACAGAATGTCTTCTCTTTAAATTATGTCTACTTTAAGTATATTTCTTTATATACAACATTTGTAGTAAAACAGGCATCACTTCCAGTTATTAATTTCCCTTGTTCTTGACCGTGTATGACCTTAACTTTTACATCTGCAGAGCTTTTTACCCTTGAAAAAGCTACATATAACTGTCCATGACTAAAAACTGGCTCTGGCAAATAGATGCCAACTCTTTCTAAAGTTTGTACATGAGCTTTGTTAATGGTCATAGCGAATGTTAATTTAACTGGGAATTGTCTTCTTCTTAACACAAAAGGAAGTTCAGTATTGCTTGGGACTAAATCTATTTAGGGAATGAAAACATTTTGCCCTTCAGCTGTACCTGTTAATACTTGTGCAATAATTAAATTTTCACGCAATGCTTTCACAACTAATCTGGTGCCATTACAAAGACCTCGTTTGGTGTTAAGATTACGCAAAAGCATAATAATACTACTTTTTTTAGAGTTTATGAACTGGCATTCCAGAAGGAGCCAATTCATTTAAAAACTCAACTGGGTAATTAGCCCTATCTTCCTGTGATTCATCATCAATGGAATCTGTACTTAAGTAAGTAGAGGTTTCACCTTCTAACAAACTCAGTACTTCCTCATTGATTTTATCAACATCACTATTTTTTGGACATAAAATGGCCATTTTTGAAAACTTAAAAGCATCAGAATCTTTTAACTCTTCACCAAAAATCTCCTTTACAATGGGAATGGAATTTCAAACATGTCTTCATGCAAACCATGCTCATTTGTCAGTAGTCCATAATCCAATCTTTAAAAGCCAAGAGCTAAACTCTGGATCAAAAGTTTAAACTTATGCCAGAGTGGATTAAATTTTATGCTGGCTTCAACTATAGCTGCTCTACTTCTGTGTGCAACAACAGGAAGAATTTGCCTCCTAGAAGTTTTTTGTTGTTCATCAACTCTTGAAGGAGTTTGTTGACACATCTAAGTGCATCACTGGAAGACATGGTTGAGTCATCCCAAATAATTATCTTTGCACTATGAATAAATTGCGCATTATTAGAGGTTTGCCTCATGGAAGAGGTTGAAGTATAAACCAAAGAAACTGGCAATTTAAACTGTGAGGGGTATGTTCATCCACATTCCAGCAAATTTGCTGCAATACCTGTTGAAGTAACTGGTAATGCTACCTCATTATTCCCTCTAATTGTCCTCAACAGAGTGTTGTATAGGTAGGTTTTTCCACTACCACCTGGACCATCAAGGAAATAACACCTTTGTGGTAAACTGTCATTTTCCGATGCAGCAATGATTTCTTCAAAACTTTCTTTTTGAAGGTCATTAAAAGATGCCTTCATTTGAACTCCCGTATAACTTTCAAAAGAAGCATCATAGAGATCTCTGGGATTTTTAGGTAAATTGTTTGGAGGATTTGGTAAATCAAAATCTTGACAATTTCTTCCATAAACAATTAATATATCCTGAATATCTCTAAGTGCATAATTTAAACAATTTTGACACTCTGGTGTGTGACCTGGACATCTTGAAAAGTCTTTGTACTTTTCAAAAAGCTCTTTAGCATTTGGTAGAGATGCTAAAGCACAAATATGAGCAAAAAGCTCTCTAAGCAGTTGAGGCATCATTTCACTTGCAGCTTCATGAAGAGTTAAATCCCAAGATTGATCATCTTCAAAAAGACAACGTTTTTGAGCTGCTTCTTTAAATGTGTGAAATTGAACACCATCAACTGTACGAATATCTTCAAAAGAAGTTGCTCCTTTAACATGAAGTAAAAGCGCGTAAACAAAATCTCTCAACATCTGAAATTAAACTTATAGAGTACATACGACCAATAGTGTTATTTGCTCGATCTTGTACTCTTTTTTCCATGTTGTTTTCTTTTGATAGAAAACAAAATGCTGAGGAATATCAGTGTAAAGATATGCATGAGCTGACAAATCTTTTAATTTAAACCAAGTAGTCAAAGTTGTGTCTCTATAATGTGTTCTTTCTACTGCAGTTTCAATATTAAAATATACTGACTGTTCTCCAGGAAGGTGAACTTGTAATTGCACAATCGTATGCAATTGATGGTGCATATGAAAGCCAAAAAGCCGCCATGCTGCTTCTGGAGCACTAACATATCTTGAATCCATAAATGAAGTTATCTCATCATGAAGAAGTGTTTCATGTTCTTTAATTACAATATTTGCAGTCATGCCCTTTATAAATATATTTAAATATGACAGTTGTATTTTAATGTCAAGTATGGGTTGTATGGTACAACCCAAGAGTTATCTATTTTTTACCATTTATTTCAATTGAAAGACTTTTTTTGCTTCTCTTGTAACGTGGATAACCATCTATATTGATTAAAGTTTCTTCTTGGAAAGATTTTGAAAATTGCTTAGAGCAAACCCCATTAACCATACATGGAGATCTTAGATTATGCTCCCCACAGGACCCATGTATCATGTGTTTGGTAACAATTGCATGTAACCGTGGATTGACTTCAATGTCAGGTATTTCAGCACAAATAAAGCTATCAATAACTTGTGCATTTTAGGCTTATCTTGTGCATAAGCAAAATATGTGCATGAGGTAATCCACGTTTTTGAAATTCAATTACATGAACTTTGGCAGCTGGTTTACCCAAAACATGTTTCTTTGTGATATCATCAAGAAGTTCTTGACGTTTTAAATAAAAAACTCTTCCCACTAAATCAGGTCAAAATTCAACTGCTTAACCTTCTTTCAGATTTAAAACAATTTCTGACCATTTTGAGTTACATGTCATAGTTATAAAAAAATCAGGCTTCCCATACTTTCTTACAATAGCCATGGCATCTTGGTAACTATGTACCATGTTTCTGGGACTACCTTGGAATGTAGATGGAAGTATAACTGCTTTGCATAGAAGTAAGCCCTGCTCTGCAGCTACACTTTGAAGATGGTCCATGAGACCTGTATACTTTTCAACCCTTGATTTTGACTGATTTTGTCTTACATAGTTTAAACGATTACCTTCTGTCTTAACATATGCATCTACAAAGTACTGCTGAGTCAATTTGCCAGCAATCAGAAATGGGTTAAACTCGTGACGGATGGAAAGTATATACCCATAACATTGCATTTGTGTGACCCTTTCTCTTGGCTTTGCTAAGGATTGAGTTCTTATATTTCTAACAGTAGTAGGGTTATAATTAAGTTTCATTTTAGGTGACGAACCTAAAAAGTTTTCATTTTAGGTGACCAACTACAGGTGAATTATATATATATATTTATATATATATATATATATATATATATATATATATATATAACCTACTGGTATAACAACACCCTTATTTGAATGGACTACTGTCTTAATTATACTAAAAATATGAAATTTCTAATAAAACAACAGAATATATAATAAAGCTGCCAAAGTAGCAAAAATGTATTGTGAAAACTGCTTTAATCTATATATAAACATTTCTACAGGTGTAGTGACAGCCTTTTTTTATGTTCAACTGCCCTATATACAGTATATAATACATATACCAGCCAATAGGATTGAGCTCACATTCTATTGGCTGTTCCAATCAGCCAATAGAATGCAAGCTCAATCCTATTGGCTGATTGAATTTTTTCACCTTGAATTCCGATTGGCTGATCAGATTCTATCAGCCAATCGGAATTCAAGGGACGACATCTTGGATGACGTCCCTTAAAGGAATCTTCATTCTTCAGTTGCCGTCGTAAGAAGAGGATGCTCTGTGCCGGATGTCTTGAAGATGGAGCCGCTCCAGGCCGAATGGATAAAGATAGAAGATGCTGTCTGGATGAAGACTTCTGCCGGCTTGGATGAAGACTTTGGCCCGCTTGGATGAAGACTTCTCCCGGCTTCGTTGTGGACTTCTTGCCGCTTGGATGAAGACTTCTGCCGCTTCGTTGAGGATGGATGTCGGGTCTTCAAAAACTGTAAGTGGATCTTCGGGGGTTAGTGTTAGGCTTTATTAAGGGTTTATTGGGTGGGTTTTATTTTTAGATTAGGGTTTGGGCAGAAAAAGAGCTAAATGCCCTTTTAAGGGCAATGCCCATCCAAATGCCCTTTTCAGGGCAATGGGGAGCTTAGATTTTTTAGATAGGTTTTTATTTGGGGGGTTGTTTGTGTGGGTGGT
Source organism: Bombina bombina (assembly GCF_027579735.1). Lineage (NCBI taxonomy): Eukaryota > Metazoa > Chordata > Amphibia > Anura > Bombinatoridae > Bombina > Bombina bombina. Next base: position 158,173,863 of record NC_069503.1, read on the forward strand.
GGGTTTTACTGTTGGGAGGTTGTTTGTATTTTTTCTTACAGGTAAAAGAGCTGATTTCTTTGGGGCAATGCCCCGCAAAAGGCCCTTTTAACGGCTATTGGCAGTTTAGTTTAGGCTAGGGTTTTTTTTATTTTGGGGGGGCTTTTTTATTTTGATAGGGATATTAGATTAGGTGTAATTAGTTTAAATATTTGATAATTTCTTTTTTATTTTGTGTAATTTAGTGTTTGTTTTTTTTGTAATTTAGTTAATTGTATTTAATTAATGTAATTTATTTAAGTTTAGTGTAAGGTTAGGTGTTAGTGTAACTCAGGTTAGGTTTTATTTTACAGGTAAATTTGTATTTATTTTAGCTAGGTAGTTAGTAAATAGTTAATAACTATTTACTAACTATTCTACCTAGTTAAAATAAATACAAACAGCTGTGAAATAAAAATAAAACCTAAGATAGCTACAATGTAACTATTAGTTATATTGTAACTAGCTTAGGGTTTATTTTACAGGTAAGTATTTAGTTTTAAATAGGAATAATGTAGTTATTAATAGTAGGTTTTATTTAGATTTATTTTAATTACATTAAAGTTAGTGGGTGTTAGGGTTAGGGTTAGACTAAGGTTTAGGGGTTAATAAATTTAGTATAGTAGCGCCGATTTTGGGGGGCAGCAAATTAGGGGTTAATAACAATAATGTAGGTTGTGGCGATGTTAGGGACAGCATATTAGGGGTTAATAATATTTAACTAGTGTTTGCGATGCAGGAGTGATGCGGTTTAGGGGTTCATATGTTTATTCTAGTGGCGGCGATGTCCGGAGTGGCAGTTTAGGGGTAATATTTTTATTATAGTGTTTGTGATGCAGGAGGGTCTCGGTTTAGTGGTTAATAGATAGTTTATGGGTGTTAGCCTACTTTTTAGCACTTTAGTTATGAGTTTTATGTTACGGTGTTGTAGCATAAAACCCATAACTACTGACTTTCAGTTTACGGTATGGATCTTGACGGTTTAGGGTGTACCGCTCACTTTTTGGCCTCCCAGGCAAACTCGTAATACCGGCGCTATGGAAGTCCCATTGAAAAAGGACTTTTTGAAAGCTGCAGTAGTTACGTTGCATTACGGCCCAAAAAGTGTGCGGTGCAGCTAAACCTGCAAGACTCGTAATACCAGTGGTAGTGAAAAAGAGCCTTAACGCTGCTTTTTCACTCATACCGCAAAACTCGTAATCTAGCCACTTATTAATAGTGTGGATTCTTTCACCACCCTGCCATTTTCAGAATCCACCTGGATGCAGCTTTGCTGCATCCAGGTGAATTATTTTGTTTTTGTGCTGACAACATTCCATTGAGGATGCGTGCGCAACTGCCGACAGCGATGGACATTACAAATGAAATTATAGTTTAGATAAGCTTTTTTTATTGTTTATGATTTATCAGGATTCATTTTCTGAAGGTTCTGATAAAGGCTTATATATAGTACACAAGTTCATACTTATTTATAATTAGCTTTATGGAAATATAAAAAAAACACAATTGTTTTATTTATTACTAAAAGTTTCGGTCTTTAATGAAGCATAATTTTCAAATTTCAAATGAGTGACTATCAGCTAGATTACAAGATGTGCGTTATGACTCAAATTGTAGCGTTATGGCCCATAACGCATCAATTTCCATAACGCAGCCATTACAAGTTTGAAAAAACCTCCATAGCGCAACAAAAATCCCCATTTACGCACAAATCCATAATGCTATCCAAGACCAGTAGTTATTGATATATCGCAACCAAAAACCTTCACTAATCACTTCAACAAAATTATAAAAAGTACACTTAGAGTAATATAAACATTGTACAATAAATTTATTTTTAATAACATTTTCCCCAAAAAATTATAACGGATCAAAGATACGAGATCTTGGGTGTTGACTCACATAGACATACATGAACATACACTCATTTAGCTAGATCTCCGTATAAATATCATCACATACATACATAATTATCTGCATACAAACAATATACAGCAGATTACGTTCACAAAACATTTTTGCAATATGAAATTATCACGATTTCATGTACTATTTCACAGAATGACATGACGTCACTCACTTTGCACTCAACAGGAGTGTTTGAATCTTTTTTTTTCTATTTCTCTCCTCCATTGACTTCTATGGGGAATACGTGCTTGTGCACGCGATCGTCCTCTTTCCGTAATGCACACAATCATTTTCTACTTTTAAACTCTTAATATGGACGGCCTACGGTTTGCGCTAATTTTTAAATTCTTGCGTAGGTCCCGCAATGACAAATAGATCACAAAATATACTATTTCACACTGTAGTTATGTGTTTTACATGTGTGAACATCAGTACAAAGTCAACATCATTTAGGAAATTATAATACATCAAGTATAAATCACGATCAATTGTATCATCACAAATAATTAACACATATTTAAAAGGAGATAAAACCCTATTTTTAAATTTCATGATTCAGAAAGAGTATGCAATTTTAAACAGTTTTCTAATTTACTTCTATTATATCATTTGATTTATTCTCTTCATATCCTTTGCTGAACAGCATATCTAGATAGGCTCAGTAGATGATGATTGGTGGCTGCACATAGATTCCTTGTGTGATTGGCTCACCCATGTGCATTGCTATTTCTTCAACAAAGGATATATAAAGAATGAAGCTATTAAGATAATAGAAGTACATTTTAATGTTGTTTAAAATTGTATTCTCTGTCTGAAACGTGAAAGAAAAAGTATGGCTTTAGTGTCCCTTTAAGATCAGGATTTAGGGGGGGCGGAGCTAGCCTTGAAAGGGAGAAGACGCAACTTGATAGAGCTCCGGCACACTTAGGCTATACAAAGTTATAAATCAACTGCTATTAGGTGTCCTATATGGGCACAAAGTTATCCTAACACACCGGAGGACTTGCTGATTCAATAGGTCAGGGCACTGACCATAATTTGACTCCCTTCCCTATCAGCCGAGCTATCCAGCTCATCTGAGCGCGCTACTGCTGAAGGGGTAACCCAGAAGAGGATCGGAAGGGCAATCTTACGATTTGCCCTATGCACCGGGCTCTAGAGTGAGTACACAGAAGGTAGCAGAGCCGTTGATGCTAGGCAGCATTTGAGGAGACTTAACAGCAGACCGGGAACTACTGGCGCGAACGGCGCCATTATTGTGACTGACGTCACGAGAAGGAGGCCTGTAGCAGTGTACTCGCAGTCGAGTAGTTGGACATTACACTACACTGCACTGAACCTAGGAAGCTAATCTTGTGGCGGTCTTATAGCCACTAGTCAGTATAACTTGCTGCCGTGGGGATCCGACTTGCTAAGCATTTCTGGTGGCATCGGCGGCAAACTAACTTTTTGTCCTGCTCCGGAGGGGGGGTCGGAACTCCGATCCGGAGCATTGTGATTAAAGAGCAAGCAGGTAGTGAACCAAGAAGCGGGCACTGAAGAACCTCCCTGCAAAATTGACTGCACCTGAAATAGTGTAAGTAAACCGGGAGGTAAACTGAGCCTGGCTGGTGGTTAAAACATTGTGCAGCTGGACATTCTTATACTAACTTTTCTAAACTGCATATTTATCTGCACCCCACTGTAAAATCGAACCTCCTGAACAGTTCCTAACCCCACATCTGGGAGAGACTTATTACTGACTGTTCCTAATCATCCAAATACTGACTTAAGTGCACAGCAACCACCTTTACACGACACAGAGTATTGGCATCAGATAAGTGCAACATAAACCAACAGACAGCTTTCCTACATTTTAAATAAAGTATTGTCTGCCTGATATAGCCTAAAGAATTACTTGCACCTCCTAGACCTATTGAGACAACTTTTGTGAGGTTGTAGTGGCTTCCATTTACCCTACCTAAGCTCTAAGCATCTGATATAAATTGCTCAACACTACCTGCTGCAGAGCCTGATTTGATGCATCAGTCTATTGAGTATACCTTCCACAATTTTTCACCTCATCTAAGCAACATGTAGCCTATGACAACAGAAGGGGGGGGACACCTGCTTCTACATATGCTGCAAAGGAGACTAAGCAAGACGCTGCCGGTCACTTAAATGAAGAAGAACAGCTAACATATAATCATACCTTAGTGAGGGATTTTACCTCCCCCTTCTCTCTCTTTTTGCCTCTTTTTTCTTATTGCCCCAACTCCCTTGAAACATTACCCCACCTGGGGAGACTATCGCTCCTGGAACTGTGCTCCACCATATCCTGAGACAGAGAAAGACAAGGAACTTTTTCACCACCCTAAACTACAAAAGTGACCCCTCTTTCTGGCACCACCAGAGTCAATATCTGCTATATTTAACATACCAAAGCAATGGCGACCAGGAGAGGAGCAAAGGGAGAAAAAATAACTAACCCAAACACTCCTTCAACAGTATCTTCCTTTTTTAAAACCTCTCAACCAACCAAAATTAATAAGGACATGGAGACAGACGAAGAATTAGATCAACCCTCACAGCCATCCAATGTAGACCAATCCCCTATTACTAGAGCGGATCTGCACTCCCTAGTGTCCAAAAAAGACCTAACGGATAACTTTGAAAAGCTGTGGGAGAAGATAGATACCATACACACGACAGTGACATCCAGTCTTGCTGAAATTAAATCTGATCTCACAGACATGGGAAACAGAATCGACATATTGGAAGATCAAAAAGATGCGATGGTGGAAAATGTAGATGAAATAGCGCAAACTGTCTCTAACCAACAACAGCTCCTACAGGACATGCAGGATAAGATGGAGGATTTAGAGAACAGGAGCAGAAGAAACAACATTAGGTTAAAGGGAATCCCAGAAGATGTCACAAATCAAAACATTCCAGCATATATTGCACAACTCTTCAGCCAGATAACAGGCTCACCCCCTGAGTACACATTCCACGTGGAGAGAGCACACAGAGCTCTTAAAGCTAAAACAAAGAATGGAATACCCCCAAGAGATGTGATAGTTAAATTGACATTCTTTCCTGATAAAGAAAAAATACTGCAGGCTTCTAGGAAAAACCCCACCTTTAAATTTCAGGGAAACATAATACAATTTTTCCAAGATCTGAGTCTGCGCACCCTACAGCGCAGGGGATCACTGAGACCACTAACTACCATCTTACGCAAACAGCAAATCCCTTACAGGTGGGGATTCCCCTTTGTCTTAAGCATCCTCAAGGACTCTAAAACCATAAATATTAAAAATCAAGAGGATATCCCGGAGGTATGTGACTTACTGGGCTTGGAGCCACCGACCCTCCCGGAACAAGATTTACCACCACCACGGAAGGAACCCTCAGGGAGCTCCAAAACCCAAATAACCTGGCAGAAGGTTAATAATAAGAGGCAAAAAACCAGTGAACTCAGAGATAAAATATCGTGAATTCTTTTCTCCCCCCCCCTTTTTTTTTTCTCTTGGGTTCCCTCTCATACAACAAGAGACTTAGAGAAAGGGGAAACCATAAACATTCTTCATAGACATGAGACCTCAACACTTGAGCATCATTGACCACCCTTTGGAACTAACCCCCACCAGCTATCTGAACTACATGAGATTAACACCATATCATGGACAGATATTATTCTTCCATCACTTATCCTAGCTGGTTGGGGGGTAGACGCACTCTGCGATTACTCTCGCCCTGCTAATATCTCAAAGAAGTGGACAGATGCCCCCCACTACCTAAGGTTGAGTGGCTATCACACAACCTTTAAGATGCCCTCGGGCACTGTTAAGTTGTCCCATTGTTAGGGACCAGTTAGATATCGACTGTTTAATATGTTGTTATTTACTCTTTGCTCCTCTTTTTCCCCCTCTCAGCGATCCCTCCGAAATAAAGGCTCATAAACTACAACCCGCTACAATGGACCAGACCTCCTGGGGTAAGATAATTCATTGTCTAGAATACATGTACTTGCATACTCCACCAATCATACACATGCAAACCTATACAAACACCTATGAATAACAAAATCAGACTGATATCTCACAATGTTAGGGGCCTCAATACTGATATTAAGCGAAGGATGGCAATGAATCAGTATAGGGCACTGAACGCCAACATAGTGTTCCTACAAGAAACACACTTTCTTAGAGACAACCCCCCGAAATACTGGACAAAGCAATTCACCACACACTACCACGCCACAGCACCCAAGAAGACTCGAGGGGTGTCTATCCTGATACATTCTTCGGTAGGGTTCCATCATGACAGCACACTAGCCGACCCTGAAGGTAGATACCTAATAGTGAAGGGACGCATTCTGGACAGTGAGGTCACCCTATGTAATGTATATGCACCCAATGATAACCAGCATACATTTTTTGCCACTGTGGCCCGACTCTTGACAGGTTGGTCACAAACTAAGATTATATTAGCAGGAGACTTTAACATAACTATGACCCCTATTCAAACCCCACACATCAAAACACTGACTCCTAAACACCACAGACACAACCGCATTATCAAAGACATACAAGACTCATTTGCACCACACACTCTTAGGGACACATGGAACACGCTATATGGTACTACCACAGACACTACCTTTTATTCAGCTGCACATGATTCCTATACTAGACTAGACTACATCTACACAAGCCAGATACTGCTGCCCATGTTACGAAGCTCAAGCATACACGCTTGCGTGTGGTCAGACCATTCCATAATTTCAGCTGACCTAGAGGGATTAAGGGATATTAATAGAGCCAGGACTTGGACATATGACCCCACCTTGCTGAGATCCAACCAAGACCATAATGACATACTCCGTGCCATAACTGAATTTTGGACTATTAACACCGACTCCACCATTAATCCTATGTACTCTTGGACTGCTCATAAAGCAGTGCTTAGAGGTTTATTAATCCAACTCAAAGCTCAACATACCAAGAAATATAGAACCCACATAGCACAATTACACAAAGATATTGAAGTATTGGAGAGACAGCACAAATTGACCAAGAGTCCAGCAGCGCTGCGAGACCTACAAGACAGAAAACAATCACTAACTACACTACTAAATACACAAGCAGCAAGGGCGGCGCAGCGACTTAAATCGCAGTACTTTATCTATGCAAACAAGCCAGACAGATTTATGGCACATAGGATTAGGGAGAGATGCAAAGCGTCAGCGATACCCTCAATAGAAACAGAGGGGGGCACACTAACCTCCCATCCCCAGGAGATAGTTGATACCTTTGCAAATTTTTATGGCAAACTCTATGACGGAGAAAAGGTGACTCACAATGCGGAGACAGTGACTCAAACAGAAAAATTATTAAATGACTGCAGACTAACATCGCTTACAATAGAACAAAGAGACACCCTTGATGCCCAGATAACTCCTGCGGAGATCCTAGGGGCCATTAAAGATTTAAAACCGGGGAAAGCAGCAGGACCCGACGGTTTCCCGGGAGAGTATTATAAACTTTTCAAAAGCACACTTGTCCCTCACTTAACTAAGTTTTGTAATTTTATCCTGGAGGGTAATCCCATCCCCCGGGAATTACTAGATGCAAGAATAGTAGTTATCCCCAAACCAGATAAGGACCATAAAAAATGCAGAAACTATCGCCCTATATCCTTAATCAATCAGGATCTCAAGATCTTTACAAAAATTTTAGCCAACCGCCTTAAACCGATCATGCCATCCCTAGTCCACCCTGACCAAGTGGGATTTATACAACATAGAGAAGCCCCAGATAACATCAGACGAGTGATTAACTTGGTTCACTACTTAGAAAAAACACAAACGCCTTCTCTGGTCCTATCACTGGATGCGGAGAAGGCGTTTGATAGAATAGACTGGAAATATATGTTTGCAGTCATGGAAGAGATGGGCTTCGGAGACACTTTTCTGTCCGCTCTGCGGGCTATTTACTCCAACCCACGGGCCCAGGTGACTTCGGGGGGGTATAGATCCAATTCCTTCCCCATACTGAACGGGACAAGACAGGGGTGCCCTCTGTCGCCCCTGTTGTTCGCCCTCTGTATTGAACCACTGGCGGCCAAGATTCGGGCCCACCCGGACATATTGGGAGTTCAGGCAGCCCACTCTGAATACAAAATCTCTTTATTTGCGGACGACATCTTGCTCACCATCACTAAGCCACTCATATCACTTCCTAATCTACATTTGTTACTGGGTGAATTTTCAAATATATCGGGATACAAAATAAATGTGGAAAAAAGCGAACTCCTCCCGGTGGCCATTCCCCCACACACGCGGAAAATAATAGAACTCAACTTTGAGTTTCGGTGGGCTCCCAAAACAATAAGATATTTAGGTATCAATCTCCCGGTTCAGATGCAACTATTGTACAAATACAACTATACTCCGCTCCTCAGCCAATTCAGAAAAGACCTGGCAGGGTGGCGGATGTGTGGCTTCTCTTGGATGGGTAGAGTGGCGCTGATCAAAATGAACATGCTCCCACGCATATTATACCTTTTTCGGGCCCTCCCCATCAAACTGATCAAAACAGATATTGTTAAACTACAGGCTGATATATTAGCCTTTATTAGAGGGCCAAAATCGGCCAGAATAGCAAAACAAGTGGTCTGTAGGAGTAGAGCGGCGGGGGGAGTGGGAGCCCCAGATCTCTTGGAATACTATAAAGCTGCCAGACTAGCCCAAGACTCCTGCCTCCTGAGAAGGTCGGAAGAGGCCACCTGGGTGTTCCTGGAGATGGAACTGGGGGGATGGGAGGAAAGAGACTCGATTCTATGGGACGCACAAACCACTCACCCAGCTAAGACATACACCAAAACATACACTACGGACCTGACTATAAAGACTTGGACACAGACACTTAAAAGAGCAGACCTGTTCCCGGAATTCTCTTTAATGATACCAATCAGATGCCTCTTATCAGGAGACTCCCGCAGACTAGTGACCAAATGGGAAAACAAGGGGCTTTACAGAGTAGCGGATGTAATACAGGGGGGACAATTACTTCCTTTTACCCAGCTACAGACAAAACTGATTCCTATAAAGCTCCACTGGTACCTATATCTCCAGTTACGCTCCTCCTTACACTTATTCCTGAAAAACTCAAAAAAGGGACAAAATACGGTGTTAGAGACCTATGGCACAAGCCTCACAAGGACCAAACACAATATCTCTAAAATATACATAACACTACAGACACCTCCAAACAGATCTAAATCCATGATAATGGCAAAATGGGAGAAAGACTTGAACATAAGTAAGGAAGTACAGGAATGGGAGGAACTATTCCAAAGAGCTGATAAAGGGTTAATTAGCATGGATCTGAAGGAAAATGTTACAAAGACCCTATTTAGATGGTACTTAACCCCAGTGAGGACGGCCCATATACAACCACATAGCAGCAACCTATGTTATAGAGGATGCGGAGAGCTGGGATCCTATAAACACATGTGGTGGGAGTGTAGGGAAATACAGGGGACATGGCAAAATCTCTCCGCTCTCATTAGCCAACTACTAGAAGAAGAGGTTACACTCACTATCCAACAAGCCTTACTACACGACAACATAGATAGATTCCACAGATACATCAACACATTCATCAGAATTCTGTGCACGGTGACAAGGGTATGCATTGCAAAATACTGGAAGATAGGATCACCACCATGGTTAGAAGTATACAATAAAATATGCCACACCTACACTATGTATGAATACGCAACAGACATGTTAAACAACAGGGCCTCTTTTCAGAAGACATGGTACTACTGGATCAGCAATGCAACACTCCCCAGAGGAGAACGAGCTGGCCGACTTAACCCCTAGAGGCTGGATTTGAATAACTTCCGTAGGCCTTGGAGGATCGCTGGGAGGGGGGACACTATTTCCCCCTCCTTTTCCCTTCCCCCCCCCACCCCCCCCCTACCCTTTTCTGAAATCATTATGTTTGAAAAAGAATTTTTGAGGAAAACTACATACCTTAATCTAAATGTTTACTTGATCATTCCGAGAATTTAGAATTTATCAACCTTGTTTTTTGCTGTTTTATTACTGAGCAACAGTCACATATGATAATTATTTTGTAACAATCAATTTGGAACAACCTCCAGGATACAAAGACTCAATTTGGATGACTCTGGATGTTGGTGCAGTGTTCCGGCACCCAATGCACACAAAGTTAGATCTCTTTGGGACTATGAAAGGTATTGGGATGTGAGGGAGGATGGTGGGGAGCACTGCTTGGGTACATTGGGATTATCATCCACTGTTATCTTGATGATTATGTTTCTGGAGAAATGGTTGATCAGCCTTTGTATTGTAAGTATACAAGATTTATGTTATCAATAAAAAATATTTAAACATAAGATCAGGATTTAAACATAATATACCATTAGGAATTTCGTCTAATTCAAATATATCATTAGAAAATATTCTTATTGTCGCTTTTAAGGAAGGAACAACAATGCTATACTGCTTTCCATAAATGAACATATGTGGGCGATAATCACAATACATAAATATAGGTACATAACACACATCACACAACAACAAAACACACATTTATATTTTTAATCATCACACAATAATAATGTTGCAAAGTAGAACAAGAGAACAAAGATTTGGAAAGTAGACAGGCATGTAGCTAATATGATGACATCATTCTAAGCTTGAACCATAGGGGTTGTATCATTAGGACTTTACTGCCCCTTTAATCCGTTTCTCACTCAATATTACATATACGTAGACGAGAGGTTTGTCATATCTTCATTATTATTGCGATTTCAATGGTACATGTAAAATATTGAAATCTCGCCAATCACTTATATATGTCAGTCGTTGCTTTATCATTTTGCAACAATATTGCAGCAACATTGATCATTCTGATTCTATGCCACGTCTATGCACACATTTTAGACAAGTATGCACTTTGAATCATGTTAGCGTGGACTTGTGGTTTTTTGTATGACATTGCATTTACTAAGTATTTGTTACGCATAAGAACAAACATTACGAAGATACACTGTATATGTTATATTTTACACTTACGATTTATTGGGGAAAAACAAAATTTCAACAAACACACCAAAAAAAACCGCCCACTTTGAAAGCATTCGCGCCGCTCAGGTACAATCAAGTGTATACAATCAGCAATCATTACGAACACGCTACCATTGGACATTTTGCACTATAAATCACCCAAACACCATTGCCAATATATCCCTTATGACCGACATTGCATCAGATCGCTTTTGTGTGTTTGAATACCTTGTTACTCATTGCGTGTTTGCTCTGCTATTTGGCTTGTGCTGCTTGGCTCTGCAAATATGGACAACCCCCAGTTAGATTGTGTTGGTGCTGTTAGACAAGTTATGTACAACAGACTCAGGCGTGCCCGGCGCCTCTAAGAGGAGCATGTGGAGCACCTGAGGATTAGGGCTCCTCCTGTTCACAGGGTGAGGCTCATCTTGGATAACATGAGCAATGCTGAGGTTTTTGACAAGTATCGGCTCAATAGGCATCAGCTATTGAGCCTTTACTATGTACTAAAGCCTTATCTGGAGTCATGCTGACACATGCGCACTGCAATTCCTGGCATGTTTAAGATGCTTTGCTGCATACATGTTCTAGCGTCTGGAGGCTTTCAATCCACAGAGGGTTACTTGTCCAGCTTGTCTCAAGGCCCCCTCTCTGTGGTTTTTGAAAGGTTTCTGAATGCCATGAAAAAAAAATTGTAGGCTTTTCATAGGATTCCCTCAAAATGAGGATGATTGGAGACACCTCAAGAGGGAATTCTATCAAACAGCTGAAATGCCAAATGTTTTGGGAGCAATAGATTGCATCCATGTTGCTCTGCAGGCTCTAGCAGAAGAGGGTCCTTTCCAAAATCACAAACAAGCACTTTCATAGATTGAACGTGCAGTTCATTTCAGATGCATGGATGTGAATTTTGAATGTGTTTGTGAATTTCGGGGGCGCCAGTCACGATGCCCGTATCCTCAGGCAGTCCTCACTCTGGCAACAGTTTGAGGACAGACAGTTTCCCCATGGGTGGCTCATTGGTGAGTACTTGTGCACAGCATGGTTAAGAAGTTAGACAATTGCAACTGTAATGTTCTCAAACAGTTGTGTTTGTGTAATGTGCAACATGTGCAGATATAGAATGTTGTTTAACCATTTAATTGTCTTTCATCAAATATCTAGGTTTATATAAACAGATATGTAGCAGGTCATAGCTAAAGTGTGCAGATATAGAATGAGGTTTAAACATTTACTTGTCTCTCAGAAAATGTCTAGATTTATATAAGCAGATATGTAGCAGGTCAAAGCTAAAATGTGCAGATATAGAATGAGGTTTAAACATTTACTTGTCACTTTCAGAAAATGTCTAGATTTATATAAACAGATATTTAGCATGTCAAAGCTAAAGTGTGCAGATATAGAATGAGGTTTAACCATTTACTTTATCTTTCAGCAAATGTCTAGGTTTATGTATCCAAAAACATTATTACACTAAATATTGGTTAATCAGCTTTAATTATTTTTTAGGTAATATGTTTTAAATTATCTGTAAATGAAAAGTAAGTTAATTTCACATTTATACCAAGCTAGTTATTGTATGCCATATTGATTACTTTTCCGTTCTAGTGGAGTAATTTGAAGGGTCAATTAACTATAGATATATCAAAAGATAACTTCTAGCAATTATACTCCTTACCTGTTGGATAGATATCACATATCTATATGTATTTTCATTCCCCTTTAGTTTATTTCTACAATGTTAAATCCACATATTCCTAATGGTTTTGTCCTTAAAGAGACATTCAAAAAATATTTCATTTAGTGAATCAGGGATATTACAAATCTTTTTTAAAAAAATTTAAATGTACTTTTATTATCTAATTATATTCAGTCTTTAGATATCCTTTGTTAAAGAAGTAACAATGCACAATGACATAAGGCATCTATGTGCAACCAACAATCAGCAGCAACAGAGCCTATCTAGATATGGTTTTCAGGCAACAATATCAATTGAAAAAAAACTAATGAGATAATCAAAATAAATATGACGTTGTTTTAACATTGTATTATCCATGTAATTCAGTAAAGAACATATAGCTTAATGTCCCTTTAAGGTAAAGCTGGATAAATACAGCCATTAGAAGATATTTAATTCACAGTGGGTCAAACAATACAGAAGGTAATACAAATCTGCTTGATTCTCATGTTATACTAAGTTTCAGAAAGGGAGGTGCATCGGTTTATGATCAGCAAAGCATTACTGGGAAATATCTACTTAATTGTGGGTGGCCAACAATGCATATTTACAATGTTTAGACAGATGTATTTAGATCAAGTTCAAGATTGCATATTAGCTCATGAAAGGGACGGTAATTAAAAAGCATTTCTTTCTGGATTCATAAAAAATATATAATTTTAAACATTAACATTTAATTCTATCATCGATTTTAATTCATTCTTTTGATATTTAATTTACGACCATATCTAGATATGCTTAGTAGCTAAAGATTGGTGGATGCACAGAGATGCCTTGTGTGATTGGCTCAACTATGTGCATTTCAAATTCTTCTGTTAAGGATATTTAAAGAATAATCTAAATTGATAGTTACATTTTAAAGTATAAAAATCTATTCTCTCTCTGGATCATTTTAATAAAATATTTGTGTGTAATGTCCCTTTAAAAAATAAAGACGCCATTGCCCCAATAACAGATGTGAGCAGTTCAGACAAATACAAGCTCAAGGTTTATTTACTAATAATAAACAAACATGTAGTTTAACATTTATAAACAGATTATCCAAGTTCCGGACATTATAACCAGAAATTACGCATTTCAGAAATATCGCGTGGGAAACGTATCTTGCAACACGAGATTTGCATCTTTAAAAATTAGATTCTAATGTCACGCAATAGCACACAATCAATGTGCATTATAAATACATTTAATAGAGCAATGTCAATACTTCACAATAAGTCACAAAATTTATTTAATAAACAATAAATACATACAATGTTAAATTTGTATTAATAAAAATTATTTGTATTCAAGAACCTGATCGATATTAAACATTGAAATGTGTAAAACATTTACTAATGTGACTGGATTATATCTCCAAAAGAAAAAAATAACAATTAATATTTAATGGATCACGTATATTACATCTGCGTCACACATATCCGCATAACAGTCCCATGAGTTACAAATAAGTCTACATGAAAAATGTAGTAACAGCTCACCCAGAAGGTATGTGTATGGAAGTTACTAAGATATGAAACATTAAGGAACAACCAATCAGAGTTCATCACACAAACATAACTTGAGTCATTGGGGCCTAGTTAACAAGCCGTCAACCTCAAATACGCTGGAATTCCGCAGCGTATTTGTGGCGAGGCTGATTCGCCTTAGTTATCAAGCCCTAGATACCGGCAAAAGTAGAATTTTGTGACGTAAGCTTCGATCCGCCGGACTCAGTCCGACACAGATCGATTCTTACGTCACTCCAGATGTTCCGCACACAAGTGCGGCACAATCTGACTACTTTTGCTAGTTATCAAAAAACTAGCAGGTACGCTCGGCACTTTTCCGGCCCAGCGTACCTGGTTTTCAAACCGCCGCCCTGGAGGCGGCGGATCCCATAGGAATCAATGGGAGTCTGATCATAGCGAAAGTTCATGTTCGCTACTGCCAGATATCCCATTGATTCCTATGGTAGTTTCTATACCTAACACCCTAACATGTACCCCGAGTCTAAACACCCCTAATCTGTCCCCCCTACACCGCCGCAACTAAATAAATGTATTATCCCCTAAACCGCCACTCCCGGAGCCCACCGCAAGCTATAATAAATATGTTAACCCCTAAACCGCCGCTCCCAGTCCCCGCCGCAACTATAATATATGTATTAACCCCTAAACCTCTGCTCCCAGACCCCGCCGCCACCTACATGATACCTATTAACCCCTATCCTGCCCCCCTTATACCGTCGCCACCTATAATAAAGTTATTAACCCTATCCTGCCGATCCCGGACCTCGCCGCAAATATATAAATAGTTTAACCTGTAAACTGCCACTCCCGGACCCCGCCGCAACCTATATTAAACTTATTAACCCCTAATCTGCCCCCCTACACCGTTGCCACCTATAAAAAGTTTATTAACCACTATCCTGCCCCCCCTACACCGTCGCCACCTATAATAAGTTTATTAACCCCTATCCTGCCCCCCTACACCGCCGCCACTGTAATAAAATTATTAACCCCTAAACCTAAGTCTAACCCTAACACCCCCCTAACTTAAATATTAATTAAATAAATCTAAATAATATTTATCTTATTAAATAAATTAATCCTATTTAAAACTAAATACTTACCTTTAAAATAAACCCTAAGATAGCTACAATATAAATAATAATTATATTGTAGCTATCTTAGGATTTATTTTTATTTTACAGGCATCTTTCAATTTATTTTAACTAGGTACAATAGCTATTAAATAGTTATTAACTATTTAATAGCTACCTAGCTAAAATAAAGAGAAATTTACCTGTAAAATAAAAACTAACCTAAGTTACAATTACACCTAACACTACACTATACTTTAATAAATTATTCCTATTTAAAACTAAATACTTACCTGTAAAATAAACCCTAAGATAGCTACAATGTAATTAATAATTACATTGTAGCTATTTTAGGATTTATATTTATTTTACAGATAACTTTGTATTTATTTTAGCTAGTTAGAATAGTTATTAAATAGTTATTAACTATTTAATAACTACCTATCTAAAAGAAATACAAAATTACCTGTAAAATAAATCCTAACCTAAGTTACAATTAAACCTAACACTACACTATCATTAAATTAATTAAATAAATTAGCTACAAATAACTACAATTAAATACACTAACTAAAGTACAAAAAATAAAAAAAGCTAAGTTACAAAAAATAAAAAAAATAAGTTACAAACATTTAAAAAATATTACAACAATTTTAAGCTACTTACACCTAATCTAAGCCCCCTAATAAAATAACAAAGCCCCCCAAAATAAGAAAAATACAACCCCCCCAACATTAAAACCCACCACCCACATACCCCTAATCTAACCCAAACCCCCCTTAAATAAAACTAACACTACCCCCCTGAAGATCATCCTACCTTGAGTCGTCTTCAGCCAGCCGGCCACCGATGGAACCGAAGAGGAGATCCGGAGCGGCAGAAGTCATCATCCAAGGCGCGCTGAAGAAGTCTTCCATCCGATGAAGTCATCATCCAGGCGGCGCTGAAGAAGTCTTCCATCCGGGCGATGTCATCTTCCAAGCGTCGTCTTCAATCTTCTTTCTTCCGGATCCATCTTCATCCCGCCGACGCGGAACATCCTTCTTCCCCGACGACCGATGACTAAATGAAGGTTCCTTTAAGGGACGTCATCCAAGATGGCGTCCCTTCAAATCCGATTGGCTGATAGGATTCTATCAGTCAATCAGAATTAAGGTAGGAAAAATCTGATTGGCTGATTGAATCAGCCAATCAGATTGAAGATCAATCCGATTAGCTGATCCAATCAGCCAATCAGATTGAGCTTGCATTCTATTGGCTGATCGGAACATATTTAGATTTATTTAATTAATATTTAAGTTAGGGGGGTGTTAGGGTTAGTGTTAGACTTAGGGGTTTAGGGGTTAATAATTTTATTACAGTGGCGGCGGTGTAGTGGGGGGCAGGATAGGGGTTAATAAATTTATTATAGGTGGCGACGGTGTAGGGGGGGCAGATTAGGGGTTAATAAGTTTAATATAGGTTGCGGCGAGGTCCGGGATCAGCAGGATAGGGGTTAATAACTTTATTATAGAGGGCGGCGATATAGGGGGGCAGGATAGGGGTTAATAAATTTATTATAGGTGGCAACGGTGTAGGGGGGCAGATTAGGGGTTAATAAGTTTAATATAGGTTGCAGCAAGGTCCGGGATCAGCAGGATAGGGGTTAATAACTTTATTATAGAGGGCGGCGGTATAGGGGGGGCAGGATAGGGGTTAATAAATTTATTATAGGTGGCGACGGTGTAGGGGGGGCAGATTAGGGGTTAATAAGTTTAATATAGGTTGCGGCGGGATCTGGGAGCGGCGGTTTAGGGGTTAAACTATTTATTTAGTTGCGGAGAGGTCCGGGATCAGCAGGATAGGGGTTAATAACTTTATTATAGAGGGCTGCGGTATAGGGGGGGCAGGATAGGGGTTACTAGGTATAATGTAGGTGGCGGCGGTGTCCGGGAGCGGCGGTTTAGGGGTTAATACATTTATAAGAGTTGTGGCGGGGTCTAGGAGCGGCGGTTTAGGGGTTAATAACTTTATTGAGTTGCGGGGGGCTCCGGGGGTGCCGGTATAGGGGGTAGAACAGTGTAGTTTAGTGTGGGTGCTTAGTGACAGGCTAGCAATAAAGCTGTCAAAAAGCCGAAGAGCAGCGAGATCGGATGAGTTATAACTCTCACAGTCCGCTGCTCATCGCCCCGTACTTGGTGCACAGCTTTTTGACAGCTTTTTTGATTACTTAGGTGAAATTTTGCAGGTCCGCGGCGGCGATGGTAGGCAAGCTTAGGCAGGCGTATTGAACCGGCGAAGTCAGGTAAAGTAGACGGCTTGATAACTACACCCCATTATGGTCTCACAGACATGATAACAAAATTTCAAAATTTTATCCAATCAGATGTACAGATACCATGTCCCATGGTGCATCCCATGTTTACTTCACCATATAAAAGTCCATTACACATTGCCATCTTTGTCAGTTCTCTAATGCCTGTTGGTACTTATACAGTATATACAGTATATTATATTTCATACATACCCAACTCAGCAGGCATGACGTCTCCCAGGTTCACCAAGGTGGAGAGTGCTGCACTGGTCAACGTCATTGAGGACTTCTATCCTCAGCTGTTTGGGAACAAGAAGAGGTCGACGAAGCAGAGCATTAAGAAGGCCCTCTGGGCATCTATCACCAATGAGGTTAATTTGGTGTTGGGCGTCCAGATGAGCCAGGATCAAATCATGCGGAGGTTCGGGGATATGAGGTTGCATCAGAACAAAAAAGTCTACCTCATAAGGGAGTGGGTACAAGCCCATTGGAGGGATGGCAAGAAAACTAAGCCCCAACGGAAACTCTACCTACTCCCTTATGAGGTGACTTTATGCAAGCTCCTCAATCTCCGGGTCCCCCGCAAATTTCCATCATCTCGCTCCTCGGTTTCTTCTTCTTCCCTCCCAGCTGCTGGATCAGAAAGTCCTGACCCGGAAGACAGTGCAGCTGCTTCTCTGTCCGGTGGCCTGGGAGAAGAGGAGAGAGAATCTGAACCAGGTAAATATCCGACTTCATATAATATATTAATATTTGATTTGATTTTTAAGAAATGTGTATATAGTCATATATCCAACCTATATAGATCTCACAACACATGCTACATATGATGTTTAGATATCTGAATTTAGATTTGTCACACATGAAATAGGAATGATGTTTTTTGCACTCTACAGAATATGTGTCACAGAGCAAAAATGGAATTGCGCATCCGTGGAATCCCTATCATCCGCCATTTCATGCATTGACTATCGAATCATAACACAGTTCTAAATATTATTTGTTATTGTTCAATATTAACAAATATCCAATTGTAATCTCGTAATACACCCAATTGCAAATAGATTTGAAGTCTTTAGAATTGATACTCATCACACTACTATATCCAAATCAATTATGAATCACGGATGCGTAATTCTGCTTGGAATCATTGCGCAATGATCACAAAAGATAGAATTGCACAGACACGTGAACATGTGTTTGCTGTAACTGGCATCGCTTTAGACATATTGGTCAAATCACGAATGCACAATTCCGCATGGAATCATTGCACAATGATCACGAAAGATAGAATTGCGCACACACGTGAACATCTGTTTGCTGTAACTGGCATCGCTTTAGACATGTTGGTCAAATGTATACGTTAATTAGTATATATGGGAAGAATACAGTATCCTTATTTACAAACTTCTACATTATAAAAGCTATACTAGCAAGATCAAAATAAACAATGAACTATCTCTATCAATTGTTGAGAATGCAAGAAGACACAAAATGAATTAAAGCTACAGTCAACAACATAAAATATTGAAAATAAGAATACAGGATCTCTTTATTTACACATTAATTGAGGAAACAATGAACTCATGTGAATACAAATAGATTTGTACTTTGTCAATTAGAATTGAAAAATCAGATTGTTTGTCTCCATGACCTGATTTGTATTAATGATATCCAATCCTCATTGAATATTTTACAGATCTTGATATTGGTGCTGGAACCTCAAGCCAGGGTTCGTCACAGCATGGTATGTCTCATATTAATTTACCTTTGTCTTACAAACCTGGACATAACATTAGATAATACATTCACATTGATCGATATTTATATGGATACTCTAATTATCTTTTCTGATTATTTTAAAATAAGAATCACGAATCAAAGTTGGGATTACATTGTAATACGAATCTCAAATTATGAGTATTTTAAGATATCCCTTCTATTCTTGATATCTTCATTTTAATGTAAGCTTAGGTTCCTGCCCATTTTATATTCTGCCCCTGTGTAGTGCTTGAGATTTTTTGGATACATTTAGACAACACTAACACATTTTTGAAAATGTGCAGATTAGAAAAATATACATCTCATATGTTTTTTGTTTATTCTTATCAATAAAGGGGCATGAAAACAAACATTTTGCTTTTAGGATTTAGACACATGTGATTTACCACAAATTACAAATTTGCTTACATTATATAAATTGCTTCAGTCTATTGTTATCCTTATTAGAAAATCATATCTAGGTCGGCTCAGGATCAGAAATGCATTACTGGGAGTAACCGGCTGATTGTTTGATGCAGAAAATTGACTATTTTCATTGGTTCAACTCATGTGTTCAGATACCAGTAGTACATAGTTGCTCCTTTAAAATAAAATTATAAGACAATGAAGCAAAATAGACCAAAAAAAGTTTATTTGAAAGGTTTTTTTTTAATCACAGGCTGGTTTTAAAAAAAAAAAAAAAATACAATTACACATTTTGAGCTTCATGTCCCTTTAAGAGAGAAGGATAATTAAAGATTCATGATGATATACTTAAATTACATATTTGATTGTAATTGCAAGCTCCATCACATTCATTACATCAACATATGGACTCGACAATTCATTAACAGTGACATTGTCAAATAAAGATATTTTAATATTAAAGGGACAATGAACACCAATTATTTATGTTGTCCTTCAGATAGAGCAGAAAGTGTATGTAGTGAGACAGCAACCTCTTTGGTCTGCGCACGTAGTACAGGGACTCTGCAACAATCCCTTGAATCCACAACAATCAACAAATGTCCACAGCACTTCTTAGATTTCCTCAAGTTTCTTTATTAGTTACACAGACATCCAAATGATAGATCAGATAGAGCATGCAATATTAATAAACTTTCTCATTTACTTCTATAATCATATTTTCATTATTCTCTTGGTATCTTTATTTGAAAAGCAAGAATGTAAGTTTAGATGCAGGTCCATTTTTTGGAAACAACCTGGGTTGTTATCACTGATTGGTGGATACATTAAACGACCAATATTTTATGAACCAAAATATTGCTTAGCTGCCTTCTTTTTTTACATAAATAAAGCAAGGGAAAGCAGACAAATTGATAATAGGAGTAATTGTTAAATTTGCTTAAAATTGAATGTTTAATTTGAATCAATGAATTAAAAAATTGTGGTCAGTGTTCCTTTAATAATCAATATATTCATTCATTCATTATTTTGATGAAACAATATTGATATCTAAATCACATATTCACTCTTGGACTTACTTTATAGATATAAGCATACTCTAACAGCACCATGATTACATATTTTTAATAATAACTTCTGTTTTGCATTGTGATCAATATGTGTTGTGTCCTAAAATTTTTTACTGTACATTGCACAAATGGATCTATGTACCACATGGCTTCGGATCGATTTGTCACCAGTTGTTATTCAAAGTGTTGTTTGTGTGTATTATCTTAAAAACATTGATCAATAGGTATATTTAGATATTTAGGCAATTGAATCATATGAGATGAATTGTCTGTCTAATATAGTAAGAAATCAAACATATGTTAAAGACATCATTTTCTTTAGAATCACCTTGATTAACTCATGCATTTATTGTTCATATTAGTGCTCTATTCTTCACATTTCTAAGTATATTTTTTGACAATTCTATACTGATGGGATTTAGTGATGTCCAAACTGTGTTCACTAATATATCTATATCATTAATAGATCCAGAGGGATCCAGCACTGACGATGAGCTGCCTTTGCAGGCTTTGGGTAAGTCCATTGACTCATTCATATGTCATTGAAGGTGTATTTGTAATAAATATTATGATCATGATTCTGATGAAGCATTACATTTGAAAAAAAAAGATAATTTACTCCTCTGATTATATATCTATTTATTTTTAATTTTGAAAGATTAAGATCTCAAAGCTTCTTAGTCTACACCTTTGTGCTTCAGAACATGGATAGCATATGTTTCTTTTTAGTATAAATTTAGCAACAATCATCATGTGATACACACATGAGAACTCTTAAATGTTCTATGTACTCTGCTTTTTAGATATTTGTAAAAATACAGACACTAAAATGTAATTATTACTCATCGAGAATAACAAATCTAAAGTCATTTGTATGCTCCATCAAAATGATGGAATTCCGAACTTTGGTTCAGTATATCTTTAATGCAACATTGATGTGTGTCCTTGAGCAACAGTAACATGTTATAATATCTGATTTTAACGTGCACACAACATGTTATGTTTTACATCGATTGATGTAACATGTGCGGCGGAGGAGGAAGTGGCTCCTTTGGAGTTTGATGGTATGTCAAATCTATATAACATGTATCGAACATGTATTATTGTTTTAAAACATTCTCTGGAAGAAAAACAAAGTCTACAGCTTTGGCACTTTAAAAATTATTATTCCATTATATGTACAATACACTACTGCCCCCCTTTCTATATCATGCAGCATGAACATATGTTTGTATTTTTCATTCATTTATGTATGATTTGTCATTAATGACATCATGATGTCACATGCATATTCCATGCAAAACCACAATAATCATCTAAGTATACATAAAACATAATCATGTTTAAATGCCTTGATTTGATTTCATGATGTATGAGATGTTAATATATTTGTATTATATATTTCAGATGGACCTTCCACTTCTAGGCATCAGCTTCCCGACCCTCCCCAGGCCCCTCCCCAGGTAGAAGCCCCTCCCCAGGTAGAAGCCCCTCCCCAGACCCCTTACCAGGTAGAGCCTACTCCTGTCCCTCCAAAAAAACGCCCCTTTGTCCCCCCTCGCCGCTCTCCCCGTATTTCCACCCGTACAGCTCCCCCACCTGCCCAGCCCCCAACTCACCAGGCCCCTAACTCCCCAGATGTAAGGGCTACCCCAGATCGGCAGCCCATCCCTCCCACCTTCACTCCCCAGCCCAATCCCATCCCTCCCCCCTTCAATCCCCCCAGTCCCCACCTTCATTGTCCTGGGTGTCGGATCATCCTTCCCAGCCACAGATGTAAGTATCATTCTAAATCCAAATTTTAACATATTTTATCTCATTTCACTCCATATACCAATCACCACTACTTGGATAGAACAATAGAAAATTAACTTTTTACTACCTTATCTGTTCTATAACCCAGTGGGAGTGTAATTTCTTCTGCTTGCTGTGTTGCCAAAAGGCTTAAGTATAGGTGTGGATACCACAGGCTAAATAAACTATTTTGAATGCCAACGTAAGGACAATGGAAATACTTATAAACAATTTAATACACTCAATCAGGTAAAGTGTATCATTGTGAGCCAATTAAAGGGGAGAACATTTTTGAGTAAACTGTCCTTTTAATGGTTTATGTCTGAGGAACATATTTAATGTGTAAATCTTCTAGATAGAATATTTAATTATAATAATGAGTTGTCTTTATTATTACAATGTCTCTTTGCTCTCTTTTTATTATGTTCTGTAATTATCATTAATTTTCTTTCTTCTGTTAAGTGTGATCAGTCCACGGGTCATCATTACTTCTGGGATATTACTCCTCCCCAACAGGAAGTGCAAGAGGATTCACCCAGCAGAGCTGCATATAGCTCCTCCCCTCTACGTCACTCCCAGTCATTCTCTTGCACCCAACGACTAGATAGGAGGTGTGAGAGGACTATGGTGATTATACTTAGTTTTATATCTTCAATCAAAAGTTTGTTATTTTAAAATAGCACCGGAGTGTGTTATTACCTCTCTGGCAGAGTTTGAAGAAGAATCTACCAGAGTTTTGCTATGATTTTAGCCGGAGTAGTTAAGATCATATTGCTGTTCTCGGCCATCTGAGGAGTGAGGTAAACTTCAGATCAGGGGACAGCGGGCAGATGAATCTGCATAGAGGTATGTAGCAGTTTTTATTTTCTGACAATGGAATTGATGAGAAAATCCTGCCATACCGATATAATGTCATGTATGTATACTTTACACTTCAGTATTCTGGGGAATGGTACTTCACTAGAATTACACTGTAAGAAATACATAAAGCTGTTTAATAACTAGAGATTATGTTTAACGTTTTTGCTGGAATGTAAAATCGTTTTCATTTGCTGAGGTACTGTGTGAATAAATGTTTGGGCACTATTTTTCCACTTGGCAGTTGCTTAATCTGTTTTTCTGACAGTTTCTGTTCTCCCTCACTGCTGTGTGAGGGGGAGGGGCCGTTTTTTGGTGCTTTTACTATGCATCAAATATTTCAGTCAGCAACTCATTGTATTCCCTGCATGATCCGGTTCATCTCTACAGAGCTCAGGGGTCTTCAAAACTTATTTTGAGGGAGGTAATTTCTCTCAGCAGAGCTGTGAGAATTATAGTTTGACTGAGATAAAAAACGTTTATTCTGTAATTTGTTTCCTGCTTTCAGAATTTGTTATCTTTGCTAATGGGATTAAACCTTTGCTAAAGTTGTGTTGTTTACAAGGATTGAGGCTATAACTGTTTCAATTTATTAATTTTCAACTGTCATAGATCTTCTGTGCTTCTTAAAGGCACAGTACGTTTTAATATTATTCTAATTGAATTGTATTTCCAAGTTGCAAGTTTATTTGCTAGTGTGTTAAACATGTCTGATTCAGAGGATGATACCTGTGTCATTTGTTGCAATGCCAAAGTGGAGCCCAATAGAAATTTATGTACTAACTGTATTGATGCTACTTTAAATAAAAGTCAATCTGTACAAATTGAACAAATTTCACCAAACAACGAGGGGATAGTTATGCCGACTAACTCGCCTCACGTGTCAGTACCTACATCTCCCGCTCAGAGGGAGGTGCGTGATATTGTAGCGCCGAGTACATCTGGGCGGCCATTACAAATCACATTACAGGATATGGCTACTGTTATGACTGAGGTTTTGGCTAAATTACCAGAACTAAGAGGTAAGCGTGATCACTCTGGGGTGAGAACAGAGTGCGCTGATAATATTAGGGCCATGTCAGACACTGCGTCACAGGTGGCAGAACATGAGGACGGAGAACTTCATTCTGTGGGTGACGGTTCTGATCCAAACAGACTGGATTCAGATATTTCAAATTTTAAATTTAAACTGGAAAACCTCCGTGTATTACTAGGGGAGGTGTTAGCGGCTCTGAATGATTGTAACACAGTTGCAATACCAGAGAAAATGTGTAGGTTGGATAAATATTTTGCGGTACCGACGAGTACTGAGGTTTTTCCTATACCTAAGAGACTTACTGAAATTGTTACTAAGGAGTGGGATAGACCCGGTGTGCCGTTCTCACCCCCTCCGATATTTAGAAAAATGTTTCCAATAGACGCCACCACAAGGGACTTATGGCAAACGGTCCCTAAGGTGGAGGGAGCAGTTTCTACCTTAGCTAAGCGTACCACTATCCCGGTGGAGGATAGCTGTGCTTTTTCAGATCCAATGGATAAAAAGTTAGAGGGTTACCTTAAGAAAATGTTTGTTCAACAAGGTTTTATATTGCAACCCCTTGCATGCATTGCGCCGATCACGGCTGCAGCGGCATTCTGGATTGAGTCTCTGGAAGAGAACATTGGTTCAGCTACTCTGGACGACATTACGGACAGGCTTAGAGTCCTTAAACTAGCTAATTCATTCATTTCGGAGGCCGTAGTACATCTTACTAAACTTACGGCGAAGAATTCAGGATTCGCCATTCAGGCACGCAGGGCGCTGTGGCTAAAATCCTGGTCAGCTGATGTTACTTCTAAGTCTAAATTGCTTAATATACCTTTCAAAGGGCAGACCTTATTCGGGCCCGGGTTAAAAGAGATTATCGCTGACATTACAGGAGGTAAAGGCCATGCCCTGCCTCAGGACAAAGCCAAAGCCAAGACTAGACAGTCTAATTTTCGTTCCTTTCGTAATTTCAAAGCAGGAGCAGCATCAACTTCCTCTGCACCAAAACAGGAAGGAGCTGTTGCTCGCTACAGACAAGTCCTGGAACAAGGGCAAGCAGACTAGGAAACCTGCTGCTGCCCCTAAAACAGCATGAATTGAGGGCCCCCGATCCGGGATCGGATCTAGTGGGGGGCAGACTTTCTCTCTTCGCCCAGGCTTGGGCAAGAGATGTTCAGGATCCCTGGGCACTAGAGATAATATCTCAGGGATACCTTCTGGACTTCAAATACTCTCCTCCAAGAGAGAGATTTCATCTGTCAAGATTGTCAACAATCCAGACAAAGAAAGAGGCGTTTCTACGCTGCGTACAAGAGCTCTTGTTAATGGGAGTAATCCATCCAGTTCCACGATCGGAACAGGGACAGGGGTTTTACTCAAATCTGTTTGTGGTTCCCAAAAAAGAGGGAACTTTCAGACCAATCCTGGACTTAAAGATCCTAAACAAATTCCTAAGAGTTCCATCGTTCAAGATGGAGACTATTCGGACAATTTTACCTATGATCCAAGAGGGTCAATACATGACCACTGTAGATTTAAAAGATGCTTACCTTCACATACCGATTCACAAAGATCATTATCGGTACCTAAGGTTTGCCTTCCTAGACAGGCATTACCAGTTTGTGGCTCTTCCATTCGGATTGGCTACAGCTCCAAGAATCTTCACAAAGGTTCTGGGTGCTCTTCTGGTGGTACTAAGACCGCGGGGAATCTCGGTAGCTCCATACCTAGACGACATTCTGATACAAGCTTCAAGCTTTCAAACTGCCAAGTCTCATACAGAGTTAGTGCTGGCATTTCTAAGGTCACATGGATGGAAGGTGAACGAAAAGAAAAGTTCACTCCTTCCACTCACAAGAGTTCCCTTCCTGGGGACTCTTATAGATTCTGTAGAAATGAAGATTTACCTGACAGAGGACAGGCTAACAAGACTTCAAAGTGCTTGCCGCACCCTTCATTCCATTCAACACCCGTCAGTGGCTCAATGCATGGAGGTAATCGGCTTAATGGTAGCGGCAATGGACATAGTACCCTTTGCACGCTTACACCTCAGACCACTGCAACTGTGCATGCTAAGTCAGTGGAATGGGGATTACTCAGACTTATCCCCTTCTCTGAATCTGGATCAAGAGACCAGAAATTCTCTTCTATGGTGGCTTTCTCGGCCACATCTGTCCAGGGGGATGCCATTCAGCAGACCAGACTGGACAATTGTAACAACAGACGCCAGCCTTCTAGGTTGGGGTGCCGTCTGGAATTCTCTGAAGGCTCAGGGACAATGGAGTCAGGAGGAGAGTCTCCTGCCAATAAACATTCTGGAATTGAGAGCAGTTCTCAATGCCCTCCTGGCTTGGCCCCAGTTGACAACTCGGGGGTTCATCAGGTTTCAGTCAGACAACATCACGACTGTAGCTTACATCAACCATCAGGGAGGGACAAGAAGCTCCCTAGCTATGATGGAAGTATCAAAGATAATTTGCTGGGCAGAGTCTCACTCTTGCCACCTGTCAGCAATCCACATCCCGGGAGTGGAGAACTGGGAGGCGGATTTCTTAAGTCGTCAGACTTTTCATCCGGGGGAGTGGGAACTTCATCCGGAGGTCTTTGCCCAAATACTTCGACTTTGGGGCAAACCAGAGATAGATCTCATGGCGTCTCGACAGAACGCCAAGCTTCCTCGTTACGGGTCCAGATCCAGGGATCCAGGAGCAGTCCTGATAGATGCTCTGACAGCACCTTGGGACTTCAGGATGGCTTACGTGTTTCCACCCTTCCCGTTGCTTCCTCGATTGATTGCCAGAATCAAACAAGAGAGAGCATCAGTGATTCTAATAGCACCTGCGTGGCCACGCAGGACTTGGTATGCAGACCTGGTGGACATGTCATCCTGTCCACCTTGGTCTCTACCTCTGAAACAGGACCTTCTGATACAGGGTCCCTTCAAACATCAAAATCTAACTTCTCTGAAGCTGACTGCTTGGAAATTGAACGCTTGATTTTATCAAGACGTGGATTTTCTGAGTCAGTTATTGATACAGGCTAGGAAACCTGTTACCAGAAAGATTTACCATAAGATATGGCGTAAATACCTATATTGGTGTGAATCCAAAGGTTACTCTTGGAGTAAGGTTAGGATTCCTAGGATATTGTCTTTTCTACAAGAAGGTTAAGAAAAGGGTTTATCTGCTAGTTCATTAAAGGGACAGATCTCAGCTCTGTCCATTCTGTTACACAAACGTCTGTCAGAAGTTCCTGACGTCCAGGCTTTTTGTCAGGCTTTGGCCAGGATTAAGCCTGTGTTTAAAACTGTTGCTCCACCATGGAGTTTAAACCTTGTTCTTAATGTTTTACAGGGCGTTCCGTTTGAACCCCTTCATTCCATTGATATAAAGTTGTTATCTTGGAAAGTTCTATTTTTAATGGCTATTTCCTCGGCTCGAAGAGTCTCTGAATTATCAGCCTTACATTGTGATTCTCCTTATTTGATTTTTCATTCGGATAAGGTAGTCCTGCGTACTAAACCTGGGTTCTTACCTAAGGTAGTTACTAACAGGAATATCAATCAAGAGATTGTTGTTCCTTCTTTATGCCCAAATCCCTCTTCAAAGAAGGAACGTCTACTGCACAACCTGGATGTAGTCCGTGCTCTAAAATTTTACTTACAGGCAACTAAGGAATTTCGACAAACGTCTTCTCTGTTTGTCATTTACTCTGGGCAGAGGAGAGGTCAAAAAGCTTCCGCTACCTCTCTTTCTTTTTGGCTTCGTAGCATAATTCGTTTAGCTTATGAGACTGCTGGACAGCAGCCTCCTGAAAGAATTACAGCTCATTCTACTAGAGCTGTGGCTTCCACTTGGGCCTTCAAGAATGAGGCCTCTGTTGAACAGATTTGCAAGGCTGCAACTTGGTCTTCGCTTCATACTTTTTCCAAATTTTACAAATTTGACACTTTTGCTTCATCGGAGGCTATTTTTGGGAGAAAGGTTCTTCAGGCAGTGGTTCCTTCTGTATAAAGAGCCTGCCTATCCCTCCCGTCATCCGTGTACTTTTGCTTTGGTATTGGTATCCCAGAAGTAATGATGACCCGTGGACTGATCACACTTAACAGAAGAAAACATAATTTATGCTTACCTGATAAATTCCTTTCTTCTGTAGTGTGATCAGTCCACGGCCCGCCCTGTTTTTAAGGCAGGTAAATATTTTTTAATTTATACTCCAGTCACCACTTCACCCTTGGCTTTTCCTTTCTCGTTGGTCAGTGGTCGAATGACTGGGAGTGACGTAGAGGGGAGGAGCTATATGCAGCTCTGCTGGGTGAATCCTCTTGCACTTCCTGTTGGGGAGGAGTAATATCCCAGAAGTAATGATGACCCGTGGACTGATCACACTACAGAAGAAAGGAATTTATCAGGTAAGCATAAATTATGTTTTTTTTGCTTTATTTTAGGTTGTGACTCAGCATGGCTGACGCTAGAGGCTCTAGCACGTCTAGAGCAGGCCACGCTGAGGAACAGTCTGTTTCTGGGAAGGATGCATGACACCATGCATCACTAGCTACGGGTTCAGCGTTCGACTCTACAACGTATGATGCGTGTAGAGTCAATGCTTGAATCCATAGTTGGACATGCACAGGACGATGAGGATGATGCTGATGACCCATAAGTGGAGGATCCGGAGATGCTCCGAGGGTGCAGATACTAATCTTCCATCCACATGTTACTTTGTTTTTATTTATTGTTGCCATTTGGCCTTTTTTGTTGTTTGTTGTGCCTGTTGCACTCTTTCACCTTGTCAAATGGCTCCCATGGGGCTGTGTTGGCCCTTGTCAACTCCCTCCATGGACTGTGATGAACTCTTTCACCTTGTCAAATGGCTCCCATGGGGCTGTGTTGGCCCTTGTCAACTCCCTACAAGAACTGTGATGCACTATGGCACCTTGTCAAATGGCTCCAATGGGGCTGTGTTGGTCCTTGTCAACTCCTTCCAAGGACTCTGATGCACTATGGCACCTTGTCAAATGGCTCCAATGGGGCTGTGTTGGCTATTGTCAACTCCCTCCAAGGACTATGATGAACTCTTTCACCTTGTCAAATGGCTCCAATGGGGCTGTGTTGGCCCTTGTCAGCTCCCTCCAAGGACTGTGATACACTCTTTCACCTTGTCAAATGGCTCCAATGGGGCTGTGTTGACCCTTGTCAACTCCCTCCAAGGACTGTGATGCACTATGGCACCTTGTCAGATGGCTCCAATGGGGCTGATTTATCAATATGTTTTTTTGTAACGTTATCTTATTGTCTTTCATGATTCATAAATATAATACAATTGTCAATAAATGTAATATTTACATCTCAAATGTAATTTGATTCATTTTCTTGATATACTTTTCATAAATGATTATCTTTGCAAGATTATGATTAGCATAGAACTGAAGTTCTATACATATATATTGCTGGTTGTATATATATCTATATATATTTTCTTTTTTTGGCACATCCATGTGTTCATTTATAAACTATTCGTGAATTGATGCACCTTTAACAAATGATCCCAGGATTGATACAATGAGATAATCTATGTAAATTTGTAATTTGATGTAAATAGTATCCTCTCTGTGAATCCTGAACTTAATTGTTTGTATTTCATGTCCCTTTAAGTGATGCTGTCCCTTTAAGTGATGCTGACCACAATTCTTAAGGAAGCATTTCTAATGTATTTTTGTCCTTTTTACATCAACATGGACATATAGGCCTCTATTTATCAAAGCGTCAACTGAAAATACGTCCGAATTCCGCGTCGAAAGGATGACATGTCCACCAGATCTGCATACCAAGTCCTGCGTGGCCACGCAGGTGCTATCAAAATTACAGATGCTCTCTCCTGTTTGATCTTGGCAATCAGACGAGGGAGCAGAGGAAACGGTGGAAACACATAAGCCAGGTTGAAGGACCAAGGCGCTGCTAGAGCATCTATCAGCGCTGCCTTGGGATCCCTGGACCTGGATCCGTAACAAGGAAGCTTGGCGTTCTGGTAAGACGCCATGAGATCCAGATCTGGTTTGCCCCAATGTTGAATAAACTGTGCAAACACCTCCGGATGGAGCTCCCACTCCCCCGGATGAAAAGTCTGACGACTTAGAAAATCTGCCTCCCAGTTCTCTACTCCTGGGATATGGATAGCTGAAAGATGGCAAGAGTGAATCTCTGCCCATTGAATTATCTTTGAAACCTCCAACATCGCTAGGGAACTCCTTGTTCCCCCTTGATGGTTGATGTAAGCTACAGTCGTGATGTTGTCCGACTGAAATCTGATGAACCTCACTGCCGCTAGCTGAGGCCAATCCTGAAGAGCATTGAATATCGCTCTTAGTTCCAGAATGTTTATTGGAAGGTGTGCCTCCTCCTGAGTCCACGACCCCTGAGCCTTCATAGAGTTCCAGACTGCACCACAGCCCAGAAGGCTGGCATCTGTTGTTACTATTGTCCAATCTGACCTGCGGAAGGTTCATACCTTTGGACAGATGGACCCGAGATAGCCACCAGAGAAGAGAATCCCTGGTCTCTTAATCCAGATTTAGTAGAGGGGACAAATCTGTGTAATCCCCATTTCACTGACTGAGCATGCAGAGTTGCAGCGGTCTGAGATGTAGGCAGGCAAACGGAACTATGTCCATTGCCGCTACCATTAAGCCGATTACTTCCATACACTGAGCCACCGAAGGGCGAGAAGTATAATAAAGAACACGGCAGGAATTTAGAAGTTTTGACAACCTGTCCTCTGTCAGGTAAATCCTCATTTCTACAGAATCTATCAGAGTTCCCAGGAAGGAAACTCTTGTGAGAGGGGATAGAGAACTCTTCTTTTCGTTCACTTTCCACCCATGAGACCTCAGGAATGCCAGAACAATGTCCTTATGGGACTTGGCAATTTGGAAATTCGACGCCTGTATCAGAATGTCGTCTAAGTAAGGGGCTACTGCTATGCCCTGCGGCCTTAGGACCAGCAGAAGTGACCCCAGAACCTTCGTAAAGATTCTTGGTGCCGTAGCTAACCCAAAGGGAAGAGCCACAAACTGGTAATGCCTGTCTAGGAAGGCGAACCTGAGAAACCGATGATGATCTTTGTGTATTAGAATGTGAAGATAAGCATCCTTTAAGTCCACGGTAGTCATGTATTGACCCTCCTGGATCATAGGTAGGATGGTTCGAATAGTCTCCATCTTGAAAGATGGGACCCTGAGAAATTTGTTTAGGATCTTGAGATCTAAGATTGGTCTGAAGGTTCCCTCTTTCTTGGGAACCACAAAGAGATTTGAATAGAAGCCTTGCCCCTGTTCCTCCTTTGGAACTGGGTGGATCACTCCCATAACTAGGAGGTCTTGAACACAATGTAAGAATGCCTCTCTCTTTATCTGGTCTGCAGATAATTGTGAGAGGTGACATCTTCCTTTTGGGGAAGAAGCTTTGAAGTCCAGAAGATATCCCTGGGACACAATTTCCAATGCCCCGGGATCCTGGACATCTCTTGCCCAAGCCTGGGCGAAGAGAGAAAGTCTGCCCCCTACTAGATCTGTTACCGAATCGGGGGCTGATCTTTCATGCTGTCTTAGAGGCAGCAACAGGCTTCTTGGCCTGCTTACCTTTGTTCCAGGCCTGGTTAGGTCTCCAGACCGGCTTGGACTGGGCAAAATTTCCCTCTTGTTTTTCATTAGAGGGAGTTGATGCCACGCTCGTCTTAAAGTTTCGAAAGGCACAAAAATTAGTTTGTTTGGTCCTTAATTTATTAGACCTATCCTGAGGAAGGGCATGACCTTTTCCTCCAGTAATATCAGAAATGATCTCCTTCAGTCCAGGCCCGAATAGGGTCTGCCCCTTGAAGGGAATGTTGAGAAGCTTAGACTTTGAAGTAACGTCAGCTGACCAGGATTTAAGCCATAGCGCCCTATGCGCCTGTATAGCAAAACCTGAGTTCTTAGCCGTTAGTTTGGTTAAATGAACAACGGCGTCAGAAACAAATGAATTGGCTAGCTTAAGCGCTTTAAGCTTGTCAAGTATATCATCCAATGGAGTTTCTACCTGTAAGGCCTCTTCCAGAGTCTCAAACCAGAAGGCCGCAGCAGCAGTAACCGGGGCAATGCATGCAAGAGGCTGGAGAATAAAACCTTGTTGAATAAACATTTTCTTAAGGTAACCCTCTAACTTTTTATCCATTGGATCTAGGAAAGCACAACTGTCCTCGACGGGAATAGTTGTACGTTTAGCTAGGGTAGAAACTGCTCCCTCCACCTTAGGGACCGTTTGCCATAAGTCCCATGTAGCGGCATCTATTGGAAACATTTTCTTAAAAATAGGAGGGGGAGAGAACGGTACACCTGGTCTATCCCATTCCTTAGTAATAATTTCTGAAAACCTTTTAGGTATTGGAAAAACATCAGTGTAAACAGGCACTGCATAGTATTTATCCAATCTACACAATTTCTCTGGCACTATAATGGTGTCACAGTCATCCAGAGTAGCTAAAACCTCCCTGAGCAGCACGCGGAGGTGTTCAAGCTTAAATTTAAATGTAGACATATCAGAATCAGGTTGAAGCATCTTCCCTGAGTCAGAAAAATCACCCACAGAAAGAAGCTCTCCTGCCTCAGCTTCTGCATATTGTGAGGGGATATCAGACATAGCTACTAAAGCGTCAGAGAGCTCTGTATTTTTTCTAGTCCCAGAGTTGTCTCGCTTTCCTTGTAACCCTGGTAGTTTGGACAATACCGCTGTAAGGGTATTTTCCATAACTGCCGCCATGTCTTGTAAAGTAAACGCCATGGGCACGCTAGATGTACTTGGCGCCACTTGAGCGGGAGTCCCTTGAGCGGGAGTCAAAGGTTCTGACACGTGGGGCGAGTTAGTCGGCATAACTTCCCCCTTGTCAATTTCCTCTGTTGATAAATCTTTTAAAGACAGAATATGATCTTTATAACTTAAAGTAAAATCAGTACATTTGGTACACATTCTAAGAGGGGGTTCCACAATGGCTTCTAAACATAATGAACAAGGAGTTTCCTCTATTTCGGACATGTTTAAACAGACTAGCAATGAGACCAGCAAGCTTGGAAAACACTTTGATAAATGTAAACAAGCAAAAAATAAAAACGGTACTGTGCCTTTAAGAGAAACAAATTTTGTCAGAAATTGAAAAACAGTGATAAAAAGCAGTAAATCTTACGAAATTTTTACAGTATGTATAATAGACTAACAGAGCATTGCACCCACTTGCAAATGGATGATTAACCCCTTAGTTTCAAAACCGGATCAAAAAAACGATATAAACGTTTTTTAACAGTCACAACGAACTGCCACAGCTCTGCTGTGGCCCTACCTGCTCATACAACGACTTTTGAAGGCACAAAAACCCTTTGTAGAGGTCCTAAGTGTTCAGGGGACTCCTTCAGGGAAGCTGGAAGTCTCAAGCTGCAAAAACTACTGCACGATTTAGGCCTGAAATTAGGCCCCTCCCAACCTGTACTCACAGTGAGAGGGCCATAAAAAACTATCCCTAGGCAAAATCTAGCCAGCCATGTGGAAAAACTGGGCCCCAATAACGTTTTATCACCAATATGTTGAAAAAAACGTTTAAACACTTCCAGCAAACGTTATCTTATTTTCAGTAATGTGAGAAAGTAATAAGAATATTACCTTTTACAGCAAGCATGATACTAGTCGTTATTAAATCACTGTAATCAGGCTTACCTTAAATAAATCCGGTATTAACAGCATTTTCTAGCATATTCATTTCTCTAGAAAAATTTAAACTGCACATACCTCATAGCAGGAGACCCTGCACGCCATTCCCCCAGCTGAAGTTACCTCATCTCTTCAGTTATGTGTGAGAATAGCAATGGATCTTAGTTACAACCTGCTAAGATCATCAAAAACCACAGGCAGACTCTTCTTCAACTTTCTGCCTGAGGCTAAAACAGTACAACTCCGGTACCATTTGAAAATAATAAACTTTTTATTGAAGATAAACTACATACATTTACCACATCTCTCTAGCTACTTCCTATCTTGTCGAGAGCTGCAAGAGAATGACTGGGAGTGGCAGTTAGGGGAGGAGCTATATAGACAGCTCTGCTGTGGGTGATCCTCTTGCAGCTTCCTGTTGGGAAGGAGAATATCCCACAAGTAATGGATGATCCGTGGACTGGATACACCTTACAAGAGAAAGAATGAAAACACTGCACAGCAATTAAAAAGATTTTTAAAAAGAAAGGAATATTCACACAAAGGAAAGCAAAAGAATGAAAACACTGCACAGCAATTAAAATGATTTTTAAAAAGAAAAGCATATTCACACAAAGGATAGCAAGAGAACAAAAACACTGCACAGCAATTAAAATGATTTTTAAAAAGAAAAGCATATTCAAAGGATATCAAAAGAATGAAAACACTGCACAGCAATTCTAAAGATTTTTAAAAAGAAAAGCATATTGACACAAAGGATAGCAAGAGAATGAAAACACTGCACAGCAATTTAAAAGATTTTTAAAAAGAAAAGCATATTCAAACAAAGGATAGCAAGAGAATGAAAACACTGCACAGCAATTTAAAAGATTTTTAAAAAGAAAAACACATTCATATAAAGGATAGCAAAAGAATGAAAACACTGCACAGCAATAATGCTATCAATTAATTATACACAATACAAATTAGGCTATCAATTAATTATGCACAATACAAATTTTGCTATCAATTAATTATGCACAACACCTGCATATTTATATAGGCATGACATGGGCTCTGATTTTATGTTTGTATGGCAGCATCGTGGAGGCTTAAACGGTCAGTCACTCATATTACTTTTATAATAATGTCACGGTTTTCATCCTTTATTTGGATATAAAATTGTGCTTTGCTACATTTATGTCACTTTTTAACTTTGCGCTTTCAAAATACATTGAAATGATTTGTAAATGGTATTAGGAATCACATAAAGGATATCAAACAATATTTCACATCATAATGTTCGACATTGCATTCTTTTTGTTACTTAGGTTTGCAAATGTTAATACAACACTTTATTTATTTAATATTTAATCTTAAAAACACAGTAATCATTGACCTTTTTAACCTTCATAATGCTGCCATCCAAACACAGAAAAATCAGAAATAACATTGAAACTAGAAGCAAATACTCATGTGTTTTTCATAATTAATGTTGTTAATTGCACAAACACACCTGCATTTCTTACAGCTGATAAACACACCTGGATGACTTAATCAGATATTCTTTAGAGTAGAGGTGGTGGGGGGATGGAGTTAAGTAATGAAAGATGTAGTCCCTTTATTTGTATTTGAATACGTATATTTGATATATATATATGTTATAATGAATATTGTTAACTGGGATCAGTATCTGTTGTGGGATCTCAGAGAACAGAACTAAACAACTAGAAAAACTAATTGTATGAGGAATACAATAGAATTCACAGCAGAGATTGCCACAGATTGTTTATCATATAAACTCCAAATAATGGATTCAGATAGATTTTATATTATATATTTTTTTAAAAGTTCCATAACATTCATACCTTATAATCTTTATTAAAGCAACTAGGAACCAACATTCACACAGTGGTAGCGGTTAGAAAATTAAAAACACTTAAACCCAATCATGCATGTTAATTGTATATAGATATATAGGTCAACATGGGCGTACTTAGAATTTTATAAAAATAAGCTAAGCCCTTACAATCCGAGGGCTGTATTAACTTTTAACTATTAGTCTAAAGTAGGCACCATGATTGACCCGTTTTTAGCAAAAGAATTTCTATAGTTTATGCACAAGGGTAAGCAGTTAAAAGCGGCAGACAGGAGAGACAAAGCTACTCCTGCTGGACCCCTGACGCGCGTTTCACAGAACGCTTCCTCAGAGGGGGTGAAACGCGCGTCAGGGGTCCAGCAGGAGTAGCTTTGTCTCTCCTGTCTGCCGCTTTTAACTGCTTACCCTTGTGATTCAGATAGAGCATTCAATTTTAAACAACTTTCTAGTTTACTCCTATTAGAAAAAGTTATTCATTCTCTTGGTATCTTTATTTGAAAATAAATTATGTTACTTTAGATTCCGGCCCATTTTGTTGAACTACCTGGGTTGTTCTTGTTAATTGGTGTATACATTCATCCACCAATAAATAAGTTCTTTCCAAGGTTATGGACTTTGTTTTTCAAATAAAGATATCAAGAGAACAACGAAAAATTGATAATAGGAGTAAATTTGAATGTTGCTTAAAATTGAATGCTCAATCTAAATCATGAAAGAAACAAATAGGGTTAATTGTCCCGTTAAATGGTCAATTTTGTTTAAAATAATTTGGTTGTTGGTGTTAACTTTCTTTTTTTTTTTTTTATTGTAAAAATAATTAAATTTACATTTAATTTTAGAAAAGATACATATAAATGAATATCACGTTAACGAATATTTAAATTATAATTATTGATTCATGTAACCTTTATTCTAATTGAGTTGTTTATCCAAAAGCTCAATATTATATTTTAATTTCAAAATTTTATCTAAATATGTTTATTAAATTTAACCTTTAATAATAAGAATAGATATCTTACACCTGCATTGAATTTGAACATCAGTCATTTGTAACGTGTGAATCAAGTAATAACAAACACATTTATTAATAATTATTAAATATTTTATCTATTTATTTTTTATAAAAAATAAATAAAAACATAACAAAATGTATTAATAATTAAAAAATATTAAAGTAATTTTTTAATTAAAAATATTAACAAAATAAAAACATTTATTAATAATTAAAATATTAAATTCATATTTTTTAATTAAAAATATTAATAACATAAAACATTTATTAATAATTAAAAAATATTAAATTCATATTTTTTAATTAAAAATATTAACAACATAAAACATTTATTAATAATTAAAAAATATTAAATTCATATTTTTTAATTAAAAATAATAAAAACATAAAAACATACAGATAGACAGAATAAAACAAATACAAAATACAAATTACAAATAACAATAAGAACATACTGAAAAATAATGTGCATATTAAAAACCCTAATAAAATGAGCAAATTAAAACACCCTAATATTTTTTTTTTGGGGGGTGATGGAGAGAGGGGGGGGTGATCTCTCCCTTGTTCCCCTTCTCCAAAAAGTTAAAAACAATTGACGATTAAAAACCCTGTTGTCTTCGTCTGCTCTCTCCCGGCACTGGCATTCTAACTGCTCTTCAGCTGCCCTGGCCCTATCTAATTCTAATCTTTTCCTATCAAAGTTTAATCTATCACTATCCCTCTGCCTTTCATAATACATCTATCCCTCTCTAATTCTAATCTGGCACTATCCCTATGGCGTTCATATACAAATTTTTCCCTCTCTAAATCTATTCTAGCTGATTCTATCCTCAACCTTTCCCTCTCTATATCTAATCTTTCCTATCTACTATAATGCCCCTCTCTAATATCTGCCCCTGTTGCTCAACAGATTATCTTAATGCCCCATGCAACTCATGGGGATCTTCCCGATACTGCCTGGCCAGATTTAACATTTCCACAACTGCCTCCTCGTCATTGATGGGAGGCAGTTTGTGGCCAGGATCAGCACGGCCATGAGCTGATGGGGCATGACCAACAGGGGCAGGAGGGGCACCAGGGTCCAGAGCAGCTGTGTCTTCTGGGTCAGGAGGGGCAGAACGGATGAGAGATTCCATATCCGAAGTCCCCCAGGAGATTCCCTGTTCCTGGGATTCAGGATATTGTGTCTCTCCCAGGGACGATTCCTCCGTCACATCTCTCATCACTTGAAGACAACAGTAGATCTCCTCCAAAACCTCAAATGCATGTTCGATATCTAAAGAAATGAGAAATTAAATATATATTGTTATGTAAATTAATGTAATTTGAAGGATTAAATGCATATGATATTAAACATATATCTTATATATCTTAAATACAGGCACTGTATTTTAACATTAATGATTTGTATAGTTTATGTTATTTTAAATGGATAAAATAAATACAAATGTTGATATAATTTTTTTATTTAAAAGGGGCTTATTATAAAACATATATCATATTCAACATTGTATTAAAGTATTCACCGTGCAACAGCATTTTCAAAACATCAATTTTCTTAATAAAACATTTTCTAAATCTGTTTAGAATGTTGTTTAATCACTGACATGATTACAAGCACCACTAATGGTGTGAGAAGCTTGAGTAGTGACAATGGTGTTGCGCTGAGAATATATTATAGGCCGATTTATCTTAGGTCTGTTGGACATGATCTGACAGTGCGGATCATGTCCGCCATACCTCACTGAATGCGGAGAATGTCCCCTTCAGAGTGGCGGACAATGGCCCCTCAGCAGAGGGTGCTCAATAAACAAGATCATACTCAATTGGGGTGAATAGCGGCAAGGGTATGTAGCAGCTTATAACTGCAGTGTCTTGAAAGCCTGCAGGCTCGCAAGAAACTGGTTATCTCCATTTCCATTTGTAGATTGATACATGAGAGAGAGATAGAGGTCCATTTATCAAGCTCCATATGGAGCTTGAAGCGCCGTGTTTCTGGCGAGTATTCAGACTCTCCAGAAACACCAGTTATGAAGCAGCGGTCTAAAGACCGCTGCTCCATAACCCTGTCCGCCTGCTCTGAGCTCTGTGAACGTATTGCTCTCCACATTCAGCTATGTCTGTCAGACCTGATGCAAAGGACTGTCAATTCAAATATTTTCTTTCATCATTAAAGGGATAGTCTAGTAAGAACAAAACTTTCATGATTCAGATAGATCATGAAATTTTAAGCAACATTATTAGATAATCCTATTATCAATTCTTATTAGTTCTCTTGTTATCTTTCTTTTAAAATAGATAGAAAGTAATATTAAAAGCAGGCACATTTTGGTTTCAGCAAATGTGTACCATTTGTTGATTGGATGTTTACATTTAGACAAGAATCAACAAGCGATACCCAGGTGCTTAACCAAAAATTTGCTGTCTTTTAAGCTTACATTCATGGTTTGCAAATAAAGATAACAATAGAATAAATAAAAATTGATGATAGGAGTAAATGTGAAGCTTTATTTAAATTGTATGCTCTATATGAACCATTAAAGTTTAATGTTAACTATACTTTCCCTTTAAGCTATAGAATACAAAATTAAATTTCAAATTAAATATAGTTCTATTTAATTGTATTCATTTACTCTGTATCATTTTTTGAAGGAGCAACAATGCACTACTGTTTGCTCAATGAACACATTGGTGAGCCAATCACAATCAGTATATAAGTATATCTATCTATCTATAGATGTATGCATGTACCAATCATCATCTATAAGCTTGGTTCTTTGATACTACAGTGCTTTCAAAGTTAACCTTTTAATCTAAAGTTTAAAAATGTAATGATGCAAATTAAATAATATACTTACATTTTCAATATGATTAATCTGGGATTCTCTATCCTAATCCACTGAATAAGGGTTTGTGTTTCATGTCCCTGTAAATGTATGGCTAACTAAAGATAATATAAATATTTAAATTTAACAATAGTTAAATTTGCGTATGTGTATCTAAAATAAATGTTCTATGTAAATGAGATCTAACATCATTTGACTGTACTATTCTTTGAAATACTATGAAATGAGAGATTATCTAAACAATCTATGTTATTTCACATTAATGTTTATGAAAGTGATATTCTTCATTAATACAAATTTAACTTTCACATTGAGCTATTGACAATCCTGATACTGTGAGCACACATAACATTCATGTTTGATGTTTTTGTTACCTGAGGAGGAGATCGTAGATCTTGGAGGGGATCCCAAAGCCCTTCGGACCTCAGCTGTATAATGAAAATAGAATATACATATTTAGAAATGTGAACAATCATACAAGTAATAACAATTAAATTAAAAGTAAATGCTTGCTTCATCAGGGGTGCTGCACATAATGTCCGGGTGTGTGGCGGCCGAGGAGAAGCTGTGGCTGGATTCAGTGTGGATACTGACGGGCAATAGGAGGGTCTCATCTCCAGCCATGGCAGCATCATCAGCTGTAACTGCAGCAGCAGCAGCAGCTGCAGCACTGGTAGATGCTTAAACAAAATACATGAAATAAAATATTATTATCAATATTATTGCACATCATAATCTTACTAAACATTTGAAACCAAAAAAAAAAAAAAACCTGTGCGACATCAATAACGCATGTAATAGAATGTTACCTGCCAACTCGTCAGTATCATGCCCCACCAAATCCAGACCGAGCGTCATGTTTGCTCCCAGCTTCTCCCTCAGCTGAACCTCATACTCCGATAGTTCAGCCACATATGGCGCGCCACCACCGGTCGAACGTGCAGCCTGCTTCTCCCTGGCCAGCTTGGCCTTTAAGATTCTCTTGATGTCTGAGAATCTTTTCTTACAGTGCACCAACGTTTTGGGATGATTCCCTTCGGCAGATACACTGCCAGCTATTGCTCTCCAGATCTCTTCTTTTCTGGAGAGCGAGGTCTTTTGGACTTTGGAACCATAAATAAAATCATAGTGCTCTAAAACAAGGGTGACTAAAAGTTTGTTTTGCTCAAAATTAAATTGGACACTACGTCCAGACTTTGTCTTCCCAGGCACAGACATAGCAAAACAAAAATACACAAATGTCGCAAGTAAATAAATATGATAAATATAATCAAACCTATAGCTCTTGTAAAAGCTTAGGTCAATATACTCCATTTTAAATTCCGTAGACAACCAGCCGTTAACAATTATACAATCATCAAAAACTTTTACAGTATTATGACATTTTTCATATAATTTCGTCATTGATGACGCCTGTTTAATATAATCCTCGAATAATAACGATCTATAATTGTTGTCTTGATGTCTCAGTAAAACAATACTATTGAATGTTTAAAAATATATTTATGGCACAATATAAATTAGTTGGTGACGGTGAATCCGTCATTTTTGTCTACAAGGTGTCCTCCTTGTCTACAGGGTGTCATACTTGTCTACAGTGTGTCATTCTTGTCTACTTAGACAATCAGCCATTAACAATTATCCATTCATCATAAACTTTTACATTATTCTGACTTATTTTTTTACAATTCCTTCATTGATGATGCCTGTTGAATATAATCGTCAAACAACGATCTATAATTGTGGTCTTTAAAAAGTAAAACTAATATTATTGCATTTTTTAAAATATTTTTATGGCGCAATATAAATTAGTGACGGTGAATTCGTCATCCTTGTCTACAAGGTGTCATCCTTGTCTACAGGGTGTACCATTTCACACGTATTATGTGAGAGAGGGCT
The DNA here is from genome assembly GCF_027579735.1 of Bombina bombina. Lineage (NCBI taxonomy): Eukaryota > Metazoa > Chordata > Amphibia > Anura > Bombinatoridae > Bombina > Bombina bombina. The sequence goes on from NC_069503.1 coordinate 158,215,771, forward strand.
ATTATCCGACAGGAGAGGGATCACATCTTTAAATATTTGATGATACTCTGAAGACGCATAAATCCAGACAATCCTATGATCACATTTGTTTTTATATTTGGATAAACCGTAAATTTCATTTGGTTTATGGTGAGTCATTAGTGACGCATATATTATTATTTTTTTTAAATGTTTGTTTTACATAGTAATCATCATGAACACGTGAAACATCTAATCAGCCAACCAAATATTAATATTTTTATTTACACTTGCAAGAACCAATCAAATTTGTCTATTTTTGGTATATTTGTTTTGCATTAAAAAATTATTTTAGATAATTTTTTAAGTTACAAAGATGGCGCAACGACCACCGATCTTCACTGAGGGCGAGTTGTTGATTTTAGTCTATGGGATGGACAAATACTTCCCAAGGCGCATAGGAGGTGTACGAGGGATCGTACATGAAGACAGGAACCGCATCATCTATGAGATGATGCAGAGAATGAGAAGAGTTTCAGGTGTCCACCGTTCTAAGCGCAGTTGCCTGCGGAGGTTCTCAGACCTCCGAAGATGAGAGTCTGAGCGGTATCACGATTTGCGATCGCTCATTCGAGCATGTAAGTATTGTGTATTGTACTTAAAAATTATTTATACTTAAATGACGCATATCTTTTAAAAAAAAAAGGTTGATTTTGAAATGTCTTTATGAGCTAATCATATTTATTTTATTCTATTCAGTAAATATCTTACATTTATTTTATATATTTATTTGATAATAATTAAAGTTTTCTTGAAGCAGGCCCATCTTATTTTTTATTTGTTGTTTTTCAATGTATTTGAATTAATTGCATCCAGACATTTGATGTCATTCAACACCCCATAATTTCTGTAGAGGGTCAATCAAATACAATGTTATTCCTCTGTAAATTATCATCATAATTTATTTTATGGAAACATATATAAAGACTAAAAAAGGAGATTAAAAAAAAAAAGAAAATTCATGCGACATCATAATTATTAACCATGCTACAAGAAAGTATACACATATAGATAAATATGCGCCCAAATACCACACTTTTCACTCACATTCTTTTACATATTGGATCTAGGACACTGTCAGGTGGGGACCTGACTTTTGTATTTTTTCCAGGTATTAAGCTGCCGGTTCATCTATCTAACATCTATATCATTAGTCTTGGGGTTACACACTTAGCGCTGATTTGTTTTGTCCTCTTTTCACGCATATATATATATACACATATATATGATATACATCCATATATATATATATATATATATATATATAAATATATATATATACATATATATATATATAAAGCATATATAGATAAATAGAGATATCTCAATATTGATATATCTCTCTCTCTCGAGATATAAATGTATGTATATATTTGGTTTTCAACAGAGACAATAAAGATTACATGCATTGCTGCTACAGATACATTACTCCACAATAATATATATCCTGTATCTAATGTGGACATACAACTTTATATTTTCACAGATCTCAGGCGTCCCAGAGAAAGGTTCCCTCGGTACGAGGAGCAACCGCTCCTCGCCCCCATTGCCATTGAACCACCTTGAGGGTCGTCAGGAGGATGATTTAGAGACAGATGTGGAAGTCCCTGATATCCAATGTAATTTACAATTCTCATACTATTTTGGCATCGTTTAACATTACATTTTTTTTTTAAAGGTTCTTTTAGGCTGCATGTTGAAGAGACACTAAACACAAACATTTTCTTTCATGATTCAGATAGAGATTATAATATTACAAAAGCTTACAATTTAGTTAGAATATTCCATTTATTTCATTCTATATCTATCCTTTGTTGAAGTTATAACAATGTATATGGGTGAGACATTTATACAAGGTATCTATGATCATTATAAATTCTGAAACTACAGAGAATATCTAGATATGCTTTTCATCAAAGTATTATAGAAGAATGAAGCAAATTATAAAATCCAAAAAAATGTATAAAGATTGAAAACATTATAATCTCTTTATAAAAGCGGAAAGTAAAAATGTGATTTGCATGTCCATTTTATTTATTTATTTTCAAATATAATTTATAGAGGAAGTTTCTTATTAGTTTTTAATGAACTATTTGTTGTATAATATAGGAGTTGTCATTGATCATACTAACATTTGTTCATTATTGTGCTTCATCTCTCACAGAAGACCCAGTACCGGGGGATACTTTTGAACCCCCATTGTCAGCGGCTGTAGTGCAAGAGGAGGTGGCAAGAGTGGAAAGTAAAAAGAATATAATGTTTTACAAATTGTATCTTTATTAATATTTTATCTAACATATGTTCTTTTGGTCTTTTTCTAGATCAAGATCAGGGCACCCAAACTGGGCCCTTCATGCAGGAGATCTTTTGAGACCTTGCCCAAGGTCTTGAAATAGTGTCCAAGGCTGTTCATGCAATGCAAGAGGCCATGAATCTGTTTTAATAAAAAAATATATACATCTGTTTATGAAAAATATAGATTAAAAAAAAAGTTTTTTAAAAAAAAAGAAAAATTAAAGTTTAAAAAAAAAAATTAAAAAAGATTTTTAATTTTTTAATGTTTAATAAATATATATTTAATCTTAATTATTGTGTTGCTGTATTCATTTAAATATTTATTTCAAGTGACATGAAAATTTTTTTTAATGAGAAATATGTATAACTAGCATAAAATGTGGTAACTTTCGATATTTCTTATACATTTGGTCTCTACTATTCATTTAAATACAATTTAAAGACGATAATATGCCGATAAACTATATAGCTGCTGATGAATGCACATAGATGCATTGAGGCACATTTATTGAGGGACCGTGTTTCTGGCGAGTATTAGGAATCAACAGAAACACAAGTTAGGGAGCAGCGGTCTAAAGACTGCTGCTCCATAACCCTGTCCACCTGCTCTGATGAGGCGGACAGGAATCTCAAGAATTAAAAACGATCGAGTACAATCGGGTTTCTTGACACCCCCTGCTGGTGGCCAATTGTCCTCAAGTCTGCAGGGGGCAGCGTTGCACCAGCAGCTCACAAGAGCTGCTGGTGCAATGCTGAATACGGAGACCATATTGCTCTCCACATTCAGCGAGGTCTGGCGGACCTGATCCGCACTGTCGGATCAGATCCGGCAGATATTTGTTAAATTGGAATCATTATATGATTGGCTTTCACATGTCCATTGCTATTTCAATTAGAAAAGGTTATCTGAGGATTAAAGTGAAAATGAATATCAATTTTATTGTTCATGCTTCAGATAGAGCGTACAATTTAAATAAACTTTGTAAGATAGTCACATTCTCAAATTGTCATCAGTCTATTTGTGTCTGTATTTTAAATCAAACATTTCAATTTATGAATTGTGACCATTTTTAATCAGAACATGAGTAGACCTTGCTGATTGAACATTACCAATGAAATAGTGCTTTTCCATGGGGGGTTCAATTGGATTTATCTTGCTCCTCAGCCTAGATGCCTTCTTTTTAAAATAAAGATAACCAAAGAACTAATTAAAATGGTTAATAGTAGTAATTTTGAAAATTAATTTCAATTGATTGTTCAATCATAATTCTGAAAGTACATAAATGTGCTTAGTGTTCCTTTAGTAAAAGTTAAAGGTTTGTATTGTCGCTTGAAATTATATTCTATGATATTGGTGTCCCATTAATTACTAAAAAATATATATGAAAATTTAAAAAATAAAAAAGATATATACATAAATACATCTATCGTTCTATTTAAAAATTACATAGATCAATATGTACATACATACAGATAGAGAGATCAAGGAATTTAGATATATATATATATATATATATATATATATATATATATATATATATATATTTGATGCTGCAAGACAATGAAACATATAACCTAACAAGTCAATTACAAACTATTATACTATTATTATTATAACTGTATACCCTGGAAAAAAAAACAAATATATTATTGATCTACATTTAATGCATTATTAGATATAGAGATAAAAAAATTGCTTTGAATGGATTATGCTCCAACTTTGTCTCTCTTTAAAAATCAGGGATTACATATTTTGTGCACAGTTTTGCACCTAACTTCTCACAATAATAAATATACAAAGACAAAAGAACTACATAATAGGCTCAATTAGCAGCTAGCTCCCACTATTGTAAATTAAATATTTTATTTCCTATCCCTTTCAAATAGTGATAGATCTCAAATACATATACTCTGTATATACACACACATAGAAGTTGTAAATATAACAAATAATTTTAAAAAATAATTCCCTCTCCATTTTGCTAAGAATATGTCGCTACTTGCTATCTTTAAAATTCGATTTAAACAAACCAAATTACAATATCTATATACAATCATGTGCTGACAAGGTATGTGCTATGTTCATGGACTGTACTGCAATGATATAAATAAAGTTGGGAAAAGCCTGAATCGTTGCAACATCGATGACTGTTAGATAATGATCCTCTTCGCACCGTACTTGACGCACATGTTTTGGACTTTTTTTATAATTATGGCGAGCGCATTAAGGTCAGCGGCCGCGATGTATGGTGAAGTTTGGCGAGCGTATTGACGCCCGCGAATGCACCGTAGTTGACACTTTGATAAATAGAGGCCATAATATTTGTAAAAACAGACTATTATTTGAATGTTGACAGCACATGTATTCCAATTTCACTTATATCTTATTGTAGTAGTGTAACAAAATCAATCACTGTGTGTAATGCGCATATTTTAGATGATTAATATCTTTCTATTATTATTTTTTATCTTTAATTATCGGACGATATATTGCTATAGGTAGGCTGACCATATTTCAACTTGAATAAGTGACACGTTTGATCAATACATATGTCATTATTGTTATTCAAAATAAATCTTAACATATCTGAAAACATCCCTGACATATGTATTTCTCATGTGTCCCTTTTTAAATGGTAAAGATGGACACCATAGCTATAGGTAACATATAATGTATAACCAATCCCTATTTTCATAATGTATCTCCTAGCATTATTTCTCATTTAAAGGGATATGAAACACAATAATCCAAAGATTAAAATTCAATGTGAAAATGTATTTCAAATTGCAATGTCCTACATAATCGTGTAACAAAAAATGTTGTTTTCAGGTCTATTTAAACCCTGTTGCTTGCTAAATAGTTAATAATCCTCTGCTTCTAATGAAATATATCCTTAGTTTCAACAATGGATTCTATTTCATATCTCACAGTATTACGTTATCTAGCGTGACATTCATAGCTACCAATATAGCACATACTAGTAAGGAAAATATAAATATGTTTCTTATTGATATGCAAAGCTATTAAATGAGTCCTTGTATTGGCTGACGTTTTAACGAGATCTCGGATGCGCCATGTTGCTTAAGATGTCACATGCCAAGCTGTCAAATGAGTCCTTGTATTGGCTGACGTTTTTACACGATCAAGGATGCGCCTTTGATTCAATGGCGTTTTTACGCGATCAAGGATGCGCCTTTGATTGTATGGCGTTTTTACGCGATCAAGGATGCGCCTTTGATTGAATTGCGTTTTTACGCGATCAAGGAAGCGCATTTGATTGTATGGTGTTTTTACGCGATCAACAATGCGCCATGTTAATTAGGACATCACATGCCAAGGTGTAAAATCCATCTGATTGGATTACGTAGTCCCGCAATATTTGAATTTGCACGTAACCCACGTTTGTGAATGAGAAGACAAGTTTAAAACCATGGCAAGTATGGATTGTGTCAATCATGTACATTGTTGAACCATAGATGATAAAGAACAAAAAAATCTCTTTTGATGGCTGTCTCGTTGAATAAACGAATGAAAGTAATATGTTTTCCTGCATAAGCTATTTTGAGGCAAGTGCAAATCTATGAATATAGTCCATCTTGTTTAATATGTTTGTCAACAATATTTTCCTTTTTATAAATAATGACTGTATTGTGTTGAATTTTCTACATATCTAATTCCTAAAGATGCGCTATTGTATTTAAATCAAGTAATCAATATGCATTGACCTTTATCATATGATAAATATATGAGATGCCTACTTATTCTAGATGTTATGTCTTGGTATTTTTTTATTAAAGGGACATTATACACTCATTTTTTCAGCACATATATGTTTATTCAATCTATTTATATATTCCTTAAATTTATAATGAATGTATAGTTTTGCTTATCAGAATAAACAAGAGGTATTGATAAACTCCTATGCACTAAAGATTACCAGCACACATCAAAAGATAGAACTGCACTCTGAGAACAATTCTAATGAAGTTAAATGTATGTAAAAATAGATGGTGCGCTAAAAACAGCTACGGTATATAAGATATGTAATAATTAAAATCCAAAAATTTATTTATATACTGGTAAATTCAAAAATATCTCAAAATAATTGATATAACACAGTAAATCACAATATTTAATAAACAAATAGATCAATATAATCAATTAAGAACCACCGGTGGTATACTCTAATATTTAAAAAACTATATAAAAAAGCATTAATTCCTCAATGTATATGGACTCTATAATATCGTCCTTAGTTAAATACTCAAAGTCCAAAGTTCGTTGAAATAAAATAATACGTTTGTAGGCAGTAAGCAACAAGAACGTACAGTCTGTGGTTAAATAGGTGCGGTGAAACAGCAAGCTGAATATTTAACACAAACACACTGGTTAACGTTACCCAGGTCTGATCCGGAATGCTGTCCTTTATCTTTATAGGCTACGACCCACCTCCGTGCATAAAGCTTTTTTAACTGTCCGTAGACAGACTTCTATGCCGGGTAAATGAACTGCCTCCTTTCGGCGTCCTGGTTGTCCTACTTTTAGTCCTACAAACGTATTATTTTATTTCAAGGAACTTTGGACTTTGAGTATTTAACTCAGGACGATATTATAGAGTCCATATACATTGAGGAATTAATGCTTTTTTATATAGTTTTTTAAATATTAGAGTTTACCACCGGTGGTTCTTAATTGATTATATTGATCTATTTTTTTATTAAATATTGTGATTTACTGTGTTATATGAATTATTTTGAGATATTTTTGAATTTACCAGTATATAAATTAATTTTTGGATTTTAATTATTACATATTTTATATACCGTAGCTGTTTTTAGCGAACCATCTATTTTTACATATAGTTTTGCTTATGTTTAAATAAAATTGCTGTGATTTTATGACTCCTACCCAAGCCTCAAAGTTTGATGTGAGTACCATCAGCTACCTTCTCCAGCTTGCTCCTGTTTGTGTAAAGGGTCTTTTCATATGCAAAGGAAGGGGGATTATCTTATTTCCCACTTGGAATGGGCTTTCAAGCTAACTTTTCAACATAGCTAAACAGATTTTCTAAGTAAGTCTTTAAACAATTTTTTTATGGATTTTGATATCAGTATGTGGTCATCTTGTTCTTTATATTAGTGTCTATTACATGCAGTTCTCTGAAAATAATTGTATACTGTCCCTTTAATGTAAATACTCAGTATTGTGTCATGTATGAGTTCCACATTGGTTAATCTCCAAATATATTAGTGTGAGCATATATTTCTAAAGTAACTCGTAAAAGGACCTGAAACTATATTCCTTCTAAATGAAATGTCTTTCTTAAATAATTCAAACACAATAATGTCTCTTTAATAAAATAGACTTTATTTAACACGTCAATAGAAATATGGTATACAGGCTTAGTATCCTATTCCAATATTTTCTTGTTTGAATAAGTACATGTAGATATACCAACAATCCCTAAGGATTAGTATATGTTAGCATGTTCTTGTTTAAAGGGACAGTCAAGTCAAGAAAAACAGTAATGATTTTAATGTCCAAAAATGCAATTTTTACAAAAATATATCTCAAACGTTTATCACCAATTTATCTTAGTTCTCTTGTTATTCTTAGTTGATAGCTAAACCTAGTAGGTTCATCTGCTCATTTCTTAGAGCTTGAAGAGTGCATCTAATCTGGATGCATTTTGACCACTAGAGGGCATTTGCTTTGCATTTTCATATGGAAAACATTGAGCTCAGTTACCCTGGATTGATCAGTGATTGGCTGAAATGGCGGACTGTCAAAAGAACATAAATAAGTGGTAATTTTTCAGAGGCATGGATATAAGGTTAATCACAGAAGTAAAACATGTTTTTCTCTAAGTGTTGTTTTTCCAAACTTGATAATGCGTAATAAAGTGTTTTCTTTGTAAACAACAATAATGTTCTGACTGTCCCTTTAAGCTGTGTTGACATTCAAACAGTGATATGCCATCATGTATAATTGTAATGGTCATTTTGTTTGAGATTAGGGAAACAGTTTGGAGATCACATCACAGAACAATATCAATGTAAATAAATAAAAATATATATACCAAAAAATACTTACTTCCTCTGCCTTCCCCTCTTCCCATGAGACTGAGGCTCTGAGGGGGCAACTGCCCCCTCCGACGAGTTCTCATCGGAGATGTTTTGGGAAGAGGGGAAGGAGGAGTACTGGGATGACCCGGCTGAGGAGGAGATTGAGGAGTACCAGGAGCAGATGGCCCAGGATTAGATGGCCCAAGAGCAGATGGCCCAAGATCAGATGGCCCAGCAGCAGATGGCCCAGCAGCAGATGGCGCGTTATGCGCCTCCCGGAGGAACTACAATATATCTCTGAGAGTATGCAAGATCTCACTTTGTCCTTGGATAATATCTCTTTGGCCTTGGATAAGCTCTGTTTGGCATTGGATAATCTCTCTTTGTCCTTGGGTAAGCTCTGTTTGGTCTTGTCGAATGTTATGAATTTCTTCTGTCAGCTGGATTCTGCTTTCAACATTTTCCCTCCGGGAGGCACGCATCTGTTCCAGAAAATCACGTAATATCTGCACCTCTGCTATCTCCTCCTGAGGGGCTGCTGGTGCACAGTGGGTTTCTGGGGCAGGAAGGGCTGCTGGGGCAGAAGGGGCTGCTGGGGCAGTGGGGGCTGCTGGGGCAGTGGGGGCTTCTTCCGAGGATGAGTATAGAGGGATGTCTTCCATGTCTCCCAGAGGTGGCGAGTCATCTTCACCACTCTCATACCTGGATGAAGGAGGAGCCTGTAGTTGCTGTGCTGCCTCCTCCCCAGACTCTGTATATTATAAAAATAAAGAAATGGATATATTATTATAGTTCCAAATATAGATGTAAATGCTTTTGCTTACAATAGAATTACAAATGCAGCCTCATTAATCCACTTTGAAATATAACAATCAATACGATTTCCGCATTTTCCAAACCGTGTTTCTGATATCTATATGGTCAATCTGAATATGTTTTTGCGTTTTTTTTCAGTCTGTTTAAATGCACACCTAACCTGTAGCCTAACAGACCAGTGTGGAACAGCACCAAAGGACAGGAGTGCTCGTGCAGACAGGTGAACTGCCACTTCACCAAATGTAATCCAGAACAAAGAGGGTGTCCACAGCTCTCCAATGCTTAAAAATAATCTTTATTAGGACAAATATTGCAACGTTTCAAAGTATTAAGAGGTATTAGCCTCGAAACGTTGCAATATTTGTCCTAATAAAGATTATTTTTAAGCATTGGAGAGCTGTGGACACCCTCTTTGTTTAACCTGTAGCCTAGATACTAATGTAATCGCAAGGTAATTGTAAATGCGTTTACGTAATAATGTGTAAAAAAGCGTAATTGCGTTAATCATATCCTTGAATACATTCTTTATTTTTGATGTAAAAAGATTATTAAATGAGCTTACCGTCAGATGAGAGTGGCAGGTTCCCGGTATCGACTCCTCCGATCCCGACTATGGCCACCTCGGAGATGCTGGGACGCAACATTTCCTCCCATTTGGAATACTCCACAGTTATTTCAGGCCCGCCACTGGTCCCTGTTGCGTATTGGTACTCCCTGGAGATCTTTCTTTTGAGTTCCATTTGCAGTCCCGGTAGCGATGCTTTATAGACTCGACATCCCTGTTATGGGCCCCCACTGCATTAACTGCATCTGTGATCTCCAGCCATAGTTTCCTCTTCTCCCTAGGGGTGGCCTTCTGAGCCCTCTCCATATAATCCACTACGAGGGTCTCCTTCTCCTCCATAGTATACCTCGCCTCCCTAGTCTGCTTGGTTTTCCCCTGTGATGATGTCCTCTGTTTCCCGGACTGTGAAGCTCTACGCAGGCCGCCACTGGGCCCAGCCACTTGTTCATCTTGAACAAAGTGGCCGGGTCCACCCACCGCTTCCTCCCCCCCTTCCTGTCCCCCTTCCTGTCCTGTTCCTCTTCCTCTCCCTCTCCCCCTCCCTCTCCCCCTCCCCTGACTAAGCTCCTGCCTGACCTCCTCTATAACCTCTTCCCTGAACTGAATCCTGTGGAACTCTAATAATTCTGGGCTAATCTGCCCCCTATCCCCCTCTCCCGACATACTGCAACAAAAAGTGAATGTGCCCAAATGAAAGGGGGTCAAAATAAATAACAAAAATTAAAAAGTGCTCAAAGTGTGAAAGGGATATAAATAAAAGAGGGTAAGGAGTATTTAACCAAAAAAATATATAAGAAGACTAAAATGAGGATATGTAAACAAAATCTAAATATGGGTGTGGTTATCTATTAATTTAAAATATCTCTACTTTCTACTAAATATAATATACTAAATCTCTATGGTGGTACCACTAAAACCAACACAGATAAATTGTGAAATAAACTCTATGAGGGTCCTCCATTATTTGTCAAACAGTTTATTTAGGAATCAATATATGTTAATAATAAGATAAATATTTACAGATATATATATATATATCAATCTATTTTACAGATACAGTCCACATTTTAAGATACAGGGCAACTTTTCTAAACTAACTCCAATTGTGCTACACAGAATATTATCCCAGAAATACTTAGCCAGATTCTCTGTGTCCAACATCATCCATCTTTACAGCATGCCCAGGATACAAAAAAGAGGCAGAGGCTCTGGTGTTACAATATTTTATAACCCAATTCAAAAGGGAGTGGCTTATCAAATGCCACTCAAAAAGACCAATGGGAGTGTCTATAGTTCAAAAAGAAAGGTGTACCTGGGGGAAGGGATCCCAATAACAGCTAAGTGAATATTCCAGTGATAAAATGTCACTACAATGGGATGGGTATGGGCTTACAGGGAATGGGGTATGGGATGAAATGGAATGGGGTATGGGATTACAGGGAATGGTATTACAGGGAATGGGGTATGGAGTGTAGTATGAGAGGGTATGGGGTATGGAGAGTATGTAGTGTTATTGATAAGTGTATGTATGTATTGAATGTGTTTGCGTGTAAATGTGTTAAGTATACAGAAAAAACACTCGCACACGCACCCAAACCAACTCTTGCTCACTACCGCTCTCTCACTATCTCACACTACCACTAACTCACTATCTCACACTACCACTAACTAACTCTCTGACACTACCACTAACTAACTCACTATCTCACACTACCACTAACTAACTCTCACACTAACACTAACACTAACTCACACTACCACTAACTAACTCACACTAACACACACTACCACTAACTCTCACAATAACACTAACTCACTCTCTCACACTACCACTAACTAACTCTCTGACACTACCACTAACTAACTCACTATCTCACACTACCACTAACTAACTCTCACACTAACACTAACACTAACTCACACTACCACTAACTAACTCACACTAACACACACTAACACACACTACCACTAACTCTCACAATAACACTAACTCACTCTCTCACAATAACACTATCTCATACTACCACTAACTAACTCACACTAACACACACTACCACTAACTAACTCTCACAATAACACTAACTCACTCTCTCACAATAACAGTAACTCACACTAACACTAACTCTCACAATAACGCACTAAATCTCTCTCTTCTCTAATCTCCAAAAAGCCTCCAGCAACACAGTCAAAGAAGCCATGCTTGTGGCGTGCTTATATACCCAATGTAAATGTTTAATGATGTACCGGTTTGCCTTGTAAATTATGTCCAGGTGTGCTTTGTTAGTAATTAGTATGTGTGCAATGTGTATTAGTTGTGTGAATTTGCGCATGCTCATATTGAGTTAGTATTTGTGGAATGTGTAGAATGCGATGATTTTCATAGTGATAGTTTTGCATAACATTGTCCAAAAGTATTATGTGTAAATCTAAATGTTGATTTGTGATTGTGTCGTATTCGAGAAGTGTTGTAAATGTTTGTACTAATATTCCGTAATGTTGAATGTGTGCAATTGTTTTTTCGTGTTGTTTTGTTCCGTGTTGCAGGATCTTAAGGTATATCTGTATTCCTCGTTTAGTGTAATTTTTTATTTATTTATTTATTTCCGATTGTGAATGTGTAATCAGTATGTGCTATGTTGCGTGATTGTTGTTTGTACATTTGATGTGTGTTTTCGTTGTGCATTATGTGGTATACGTAATATGACAGAGCAGTGCGTATTTTTCTTAGCTGAACCGTGATTACGCGTATAAAATAAACGCGGTAGTCGTGTTACCGCAACGCGTTAGGAGGTTGTTTTGAGACACGTAATACCTACATTAAGAAAAGTGCGCTAAGGAAATAAAAGACGCGTAACTAACACACCCCTTCTAACGCAAAACTCGCAATCTAGGCAATAGTTTCTTTTTTAGGGATTTAAACTCTTTTTTTAATAGTCTGGTTTTCTTTTCTTTTTTTTTCTTAAATTGGCAATATTTAAATTATTTTGATTGCACATCAGCAAAGTATTGCAATTTGTTGCAAAATATTTTTTGTTTAAAATTACAAGCAATTTATGTGCACATGTTTCAAGAGCATGGTTAGCCGTGTTTCTTAAACAATTGATTAGCTTTTATATGTATTTTATAGTAAAATGAATGTAGGATTTTATCTTTTAAATTATATAAAAACTTGGATGAAGGACATGTTTTGTGTTCTGGGTATTTATCTATAATACAAATATGAGGGTGTGGGTGGAGCATATCTATAGGAGACACATGAATGGGCTAGGCATGACTGGGGTGAGGTGTTGTACTAGGTACACCACACACCACCCGGTGCAATATCATGCAGGGCCAGAGTGAATTGAGTACTGTAGGGAAACTTTCTTTATTAGGCCGTTTTAATATGGCCACCAAACTCCTCCTCCCTCCTTCTTTCTCATTCTTGTGGGCCTGGTAGAAACTGCTCCCGACAGTGCAAAACTACAGGGGCGCATCATTGATTTTACAAGCGAGAGACTTTAGATTGGACACAGCTCACAAATAGACGTTCTCATTGATTGTATGGGAGGAGTTATGTGGCCTTCTTACTACGGTAGAATTACAAAGTATTTGAATAAAAAGCCTGTTTCGTTTTATCAAGCATGAAGTGTTAATGGATGTGTGGTGTTCATGGTACAACAAACATTATAACATAATATTTAATCTAATGTAGACTGTCCCTTTAATTTGTTTGTCTCCCAGGGGCCCCATGATTTGTTTGTCTGGCATTGGTCTAAATTTGATAAATAACTACTTTACTTTTAAGCTAGTGGATGCTTGGAATATTTAGCATCTGATATATGTAGTAATGGTTGAAGCTGAATATTCAGACATGTTTTACTAAAGCATTAAACTCTACTGAAACTAGAATTAAAGATCAGGCCAGAAAATAAGTTCCTAGGCAGCTCTTAGCTATTGTCAAATTGGTATTCTCTACATTTCTAAGTCTGATAGAAGAAAACTAATTTAAGTATTAAGAGTCATCTGTTAAAAACAAACAATGGGAATATCTAAGCTTGCCAATGTTATTAGTCAAAATGGCACAATTTCTTTGAGGACCAAATTAGCATCTCATTTGCACCATTTCCATGTTAAATAAATAACCAAAAACCTAAGCTTTTGATTTAGAATGTTTCATTCTCCACTAACTCATCAATTTAGAATGTCTATAGCACAATCATTTAGCAAATTCAGACCTTTTGTACAGCTAACCAGATATAAAAAGTACTGCCAAATTCTCATGTTGATTTAGTTCTCATTCATTTTGGCAAACTAAGCTTTTATAATCAAGCTAATAAAAAAAAAAACATCAAGCATTTTTAAAACCAAATATGTACCCCACCCTTCTGCTCTTCGAGCTTGGTACTGTTTTATCTAACAAACGGTTCTATATGCAATTGGATGACATTCAGTCCTTAAAGGAATATAAAACCAAAATCTTTCTTTCATAATACAGACAGAGCATGCAATTCAAAACAACTTTCTAATTTACTTCTAATACCAATTTTTCTTTGTTCTCTTGGTATATTTTGCTGAAAAGCAGGGATGTAAGCTTAGGAGCCGGCCCATTTATTGAGTACTATATAGCAGCAGTTTTGCAAGAATGTTATCCTTTTGCAAAAGCACTAGATGGCAGCACTATTTCCTGCCATCTAATGTTACAGATGCCTACCTAGGTATCTTAGCACTGCAGAATCTGTTAGCGCCCTACAAATAGCCGATAATAATAATAATAATCTCTTCAACACAGAATATTTTGGAGACAAAGCAAATTTGATAATAGAAGTAAATTGAAAACTTTTTTAACCCTTTGAGTGCTAATGACGGCTCTGAGCCGTCATTAGCACCAGAGTGAGAAACTCTGTGACGGCTCAGAGCCGTCATGAGCACTCTCCCAACTTGAGGGAAATCTGGGGGCTCCTTACTGCTCCTACCCCGGCGATCGTGCCTGTAGAGTGACAGGCATCACCAGGGCTTCGCCGCTTCACGTGATGCGCGGTGATGTCACGCACAATTACGTGATGACATCACCGAGCAACTTTATTTATACTTAACAATGTTAAGCATAGGAGGAGGGGGCATGCTCCTTAGAAGCCTGTATCTCAGGCATCTAAGCAGCTACAGACCCCCAAGACCCATTGTTGGAAAGTAATCGCTTAACCTTTCCAACAGTGTAAGTATTGGGGGTCTGTAAAAAAATGTTTTCAAAAATGTAAAAAAAAAAAAAAATATTAGCACCCAGGTGGGAAATGGCTTAGCAGCCAAATGGTAATAGTAAAATAGTACAGGTGGCCCTCGTTTTACAACAGTTTAATTTACACCGTTTCAGAATAACAACCTTTTTTCCAGTCATGTGACTGCTATTGAAAAGCATTGAGAAGCAGTGCATTTATTAAATTAGCCGGTAGGTGGAGCTGTCCGCTTGTGTTGCAGCGAAGCCAAGCAAGCCGAAATTAATCAGTTTAACCAGACCTGAGCTATCGAGCAGATTTCAAAGGAACAAGATCTTCCTGTCTATAAATCAGTCCAGATTGGAATGCATAGAAAGAACTGTTTGCAGAAAAATGCAAGTGAAGTCTGTGTTGTGTGATTATTTTATTAGGTTTATAATGCTGTTTAGCAAATGTTTTTGTTCATTTAACTTAGTTTAATTATATATTCTGTGTTGTGTGATTATTTTATTAGGTTTATAATGCTGTTTAGCATTTAAAGTCTTCATTTCAAAGCTTTAAAAAGAATGTATTAGGTGTTACTTATGACAATTTTGAGAGGGGCCTGGAACCTATCTCTCTCACTTCCCATTGACTTACATTATAAACTGGATTTCAATTTACAACAGTTTCGATTTACAACCATTCCTTCTGGAACCTAACCCCGGCGTAAACTGAGGGCTACCTGTATTTTCATTGGAAAACCAGGACCTGAAGCTGCAGAATAATAATAATAATCCAACATATGTGAGACAGTTGGTTGCAAAGGTCTTTTTTCTTTGTGGCATCAAAAATAGGTTATTTTAAAATATATTAAAGCTTTTTTGTTTTGTTTGTTTGTTTATTGTAAAACAGATTTCCCTGTACTGAGGAGGTTTTTGAGTTTATTTTGTTTTTAAGCCTGTTAGGTCTGTAACAATCCACTTAGAAAGCAGTATGAGATCTGATTTTCAGCCAGTGAACAATTGGACCTTCTGGACCATTTGAACTTACTGTAAGCTTCAAAATTAAAATAAACAGCTTTAACTTAATATTTTATTTTGGCACAATTATTATTTTTAACCAGTTACAATAGTGTTCTTTCTTATGCATGATAAGATAAGTTGGTAATATGTGTGGGTAACAGAACATGTAAAATACAAGTTTTTAAATGTTACATTTAAAAATATAAAGCTTTGTACTTCCTACTAATGCTCACTGGCTGAGCCGGACAACTCAAAAAGCTCTATTGGTGGTGAGAGACAACTCAAAAAGCTCTTTAGGTGGTGAGAGACAACTCATAAAGCTCTATCGGTGTTGAGAGACAACTCAAAAAGCTCTATTTGTGGTGAGAGACAACTCATAAAGCTCTATTGGTGGTGAGAGAAAACTCAAAAAGATCTCTTGGTGGTGAGAGACAACTCATAAAGGTCTATTGGTGGTGAGAGACAACTCATAAAGCTCTATTGGTGGTGAGAGACAACTCAAAAAGCTCTATTGGTGGTGAGAGACAATTAATAAAGCTCTACTGGTGGTAAGAGACAACTCAAAAAGCTCTATTGGTGGTAAGAGACAACTCATTAAGCTATATTAGTGGTCAGAGACAACTTAAAAAACTCTATTAGTGGTGAGAGACAACTTATAAAGTTCTATTGGTGGTGAGAGACAACTCATAAAGCTTTATTGGTGGTGAGAGACAACTCATAAAGCTCTATTGGTGTTTAGAGATAACTTTTAAAGCTCTATTGGTGGTGAGAGACAACTCATAAAGATCTATTGGTGGTGAGAGACAACTCAAAAAGCTATTTTGGTTGTGAGAGACAACTTATAAAGCAATTTTAGTGGTGAGAGACAACTTATTAAGCTCTATCAGTTGTGATAGACAACTCATAAAGCTCTATTGGTGTTAAGAGACAACTTATAAAGCTCTATTAGTGGTGGGAGACAACTCATAAAGCTCTATTGGTGTTGAGAGACAACTTATAAAGCTCTATCAGTGGTGAGAGACATCTTATAAAGCTCTATCTTTGGTGAAAGACAACTTATAAAGCTCTATTGGTGGTGGGAGACAACATATAAAGCTATATTGGTGGTGGGAGACAACTCATAAAGATCTATTGGTGGTGAGAGACAACTCATAAAGCTCTATTGGTGTTGAGAGAAAACTTTTAAAGCTCTATTGGTGGTGGGAGACAACTTATAAAGCTCTATTAGTGGTGGGAGACAACTTATAAAGCTCTACTAGTGGTGGGAGACAACTTATAAAGCTCTATTGGTGTTAAGAGACAACATATAAAGCTCTATTGGTGTTAAGAGACAACTTATAAAGCTCTATCAGTGGTGAGAGACAACTTATAAACTCTATTGGTGTTAAGAGACAACTTATAAAGCTCTATCAGTGGTGAGAGACAACTTATAAACTCTATTGGTGGTGGGACACAACTTATAAAGCTCTATTGGTGGTGGGAAACAACTCATAAAGCTCTATTGGTGTTGAGAGACAACTTATAAAGCTCTATCAGTGGTGAGAGACAACTTATAAAGCTCTATCGGTGGTGAGAGACAACTTATAAAGCTCTATTGGTGGTGGGAGACAACTTATAAAGCTCTATTGGTGGTGGGAGACAACTTATAAAGCTCTATTAGTGGTGGGAGACAACTCATAAAGATCTATTGGTGGTGAGAGACAACTCATAAAGCTCTATTGGTGTTGAGAGAAAACTTATAAAGCTCTATTGGTGGTGGGAGACAACTTATAAAGCTCTATTGGTGGTGGGAGACAACTTATAAAGCTCTATTGGTAGTGAGAGACAACTTATAAAGATCTATTGGTGGTGGGAGACAACTTATAAAGCTCTATTGGTGGTGGGAGACAACTTATAAAGCTCTATTGGTGTTGAGAGACAACTTATAAAGCTCTATTGGTGGTGGGAGACAACTTATAAAGCTCTATTGGTGGTGGGAGACAACTTATAAAGCTCTATTGGTGTTGAGAGACAACTTATAAAGCTCTATTGGTGGTGGGAGACAACTTATAAAGCTCTATTGGTGGTGGGAGACAACTTATAAAGCTCTATTGGTGGTGAGAGACAACTTATAAAGCTCTATTGGTGGTGAGAGACAACTTATAAAGATCTATTGGTGGTGGGAGACAACTTATAAAGCTCTATTGGTGGTGGGAGACAACTTATAAAGCTCTATTGGTGGTGGGAGACAACTTATAAAGCTCTATTGGTGGTGAGAGACAACTTATAAAGCTCTATTGGTGGTGAGAGACAACTTATAAAGATCTATTGGTGGTGGGAGACAACTTATAAAGCTCTATTGGTGGTGGGAGACAACTTATAAAGCTCTATTGGTGGTGGGAGACAACTTATAAAGCTCTATTGGTGGTGAGAGACAACTTATAAAGCTCTATTGGTGGTGAGAGACAACTTATAAAGATCTATTGGTGGTGGGAGACAACTTATAAAGCTCTATTGGTGGTGGGAGACAACTTATAAAGCTCTATTGGTGGTGGGAGACAACTTATAAAGCTCTATTGGTGGTGAGAGACAACTTATAAAGCTCTATTGGTGGTGGGAGACAACTTATAAAGCTCTATTGGTGGTGGGAGACAACTTATAAAGCTCTATTGGTGGTGGGAGACAACTTATAAAGCTCTATTGGTGGTGGGAGACAACTTATAAAGCTCTATTGGTGGTGGGAGACAACTCATAAAGCTCTATTGGTGGTGGGAGACAACTTATAAAGATCTATTGGTGGTGGGAGACAACTTATAAAGATCTATTGGTGGTGGGAGACAACTTATAAAGCTCTATTGGTGGTGGGAGACAACTTATAAAGCTCTATTGGTGGTGGGAGACAACTTATAAAGCTCTATTGGTGGTGAGAGACAACTCATAAAGCTCTATTGGTGGTGGGAGACAACTTATAAAGATCTATTGGTGGTGGGAGACAACTTATAAAGCTCTATTGGTGGTGGGAGACAACTTATAAAGCTCTATTGGTGGTGGGAGACAACTTATAAAGCTCTATTGATGGTGGGAGACAACTTATAAAGCTCTATTGGTGGTGGGAGACAACTTTTAAAGATCTATTGGTGGTGGGAGACAACTTATAAAGCTCTATTGGTGGTGGGAGACAACTTATAAAGCTCTATTGGTGGTGGGAGACATGCCTTTGCAAGCCATACAAGAAACCAGTGGTTTATTCGGGACTCAACATGTTAATTTATAAAAAAAAAAAAGGGAAAAAATGCAGCATTGTTTTCACAATGTATAAATTTGTTAAATGCACTGATGCAAAACTGCTGTCATATAGAGCTACAGACACATGCTACATATGTGTATGTGCCTGGTGCACTACATGTTAGCAAACGCCGCTGGCATCGAGTGTTCTTGCAAATGTATAACATTGTTAAATGTATTCTTGCCTAACTGCTAGCATATAGTGTTCTAAACATATGCACTCCCTACCTGCTCTTTAACAGAGAATACCAAAAGAACAAAGTAGATTTCCTAACTTTTTAAAACTGTACACCCTATCTGAATCATCAAATCATCAAATAAATATTTTTGGGTTTCATGTTAAGCATTTTATACAGAACTCAGTTTTAAGATTAATGTCCCTTAAATGGGATATTGTAGGCATCTTAGTTTCATCCAAAAGAGGATGTTCCAAAATGTATCTCACATTCCTGTCCTGAATAAATCAATGTTTTCTTACGAAACTTGCAAAGGAATGTCTCTCTGTCTCTCTCTACCAGTAAATCAGAGGCAGTTGACCTTTTTTGACCAGTGAGGATTAGTAGGAGTTACAAAACCAATACAGAAGTACTAGTTTCATTTTAAATTTAAACAGTGTTTTTTTTTACTTAACTTTATTTAGACAGAAGCATAATAACAATTTTAAAACTACACTCTTATACAGTATCAAATACAATACATACATATAAATCAGCCGAATTTACAAGACATCATAGCTCCAACTTTTTATTTTTATTTTATATCCTATTTCCAAATCATATAGACAATAAGAACCTCAATAATCCATCAGGAATCCAATCCTCTAGTATGACAACCTATATATTCATACAAAAAAACAATAAACAGCACAACCCAAACACAAGACAGGACAAAGTGACTCTAATAAAAGTTGATCAAATGATCACTTGTAAATGGTGAATAGAACAGATAAAGATAGAGATAAAGCTTGAATTAAATAACAGTCAGCATCCAAAATATTGGAAATGGTAGGCACTTAGCTCAGTCCCAAAGTATCTATCAATTCAACAAGCCCTTGAGAAAGTCAGTCTGTGTATGGACGAAACGCGTAGGGAGGAGTTAATGATGAAAGCCCGGATGCTATCATCTGTAGGACACTCCAGCTATTGAGCACTCCTAAGTGGGAACCGTAGCCATGGGTCGGCATTCAGGATATCTACACGAGAGCGAGGACTCACAGAGAGCTGGCCTTTTGTTGATGTGACTGTTTACTGTTGACTTCCTGTAAGTGCAATTTTGTCTTGCGTATTATGTTACCTATTAAACAGAAGCTCTGAGTCGCAGATGCGCTGTGTTTTCTTTTGATCTATACAACCTATATATTCTTACTTATTCCAGAAATGTATTAAATACAGTTGTAACACTATATAAAAACTGTCCTTATCTCTAGACAAGCTCAAATTTAAAAAGCTTATAAAAAGATGTTAATACACAAAAACATGAGTAAAAATTGTGCGTTTGTATGCATGATGGAAAGGTTTTGATTAAAATACCCCATAAAGGTTAATATTAGAAACAAAATGCTCTTGTGTAAACGTTTTCATACCTACACCGCACTGTCAGTAAATATATCCTGCATACTGAGGGCTATCAAAAATCTGATTTCAATAATTACTTGATTTATTAATATACCATTTAACTAAAGTACCTGCAGTCCTTGCAAATGAATTATTCATTTAGCCCAGAATAGATTGTCCATTATGTTATCTCTGATTCTCTAAAAGCATTCACTTTTCTTGCCAATTCAGAATAATTACTGACAATATATCATCATATCCTGCCATAAGGAATCATATTTGCTTACACACGCTTTTACCACTTAATAGAAGTACAAGCATTTTACAGAACACAGTCAAGCATGCCAAAATATATGACATTCCGAGAAAAGCATTAGATGAACAGGTAATCTGACAAAGAGGTTTGTGGTATGTGTGAGTAAGTTATTTGACAAAAGAAGACTAATGTATTAAAGGCTGGTTTGCTTTTTATATACACAGCTGCACTATACATTTCACTACTACATTATTTTAAGAACAGATAATGCTTTAAACGTAAATATACCTCATTTTCTAAGTGTTTGAAACCCAAAGCTATGAATTATAAGGCAGGATAAAAATTCTATAACTTCTTGCATTTTACTGTAGAATGCACCATAACCTTTCAGCTGGTAAATTTCACATTACAGTTGGTCAATAGGATATTAAAGGGATGTAAACATGAAATGTAAATGTTCAGATAGCACTTACAATTAAAAAAATAAATAAAATAAAACGTTGCTTATATTATAAAATGTACCTGTTTATGTTGAAAAGATTTTATTCAAAGATTTTTTACATGTACATTAATCAATGGTGAAACATTCACAGGTCGCTTAGTAAATAGAAAGAAAACTCCAATAATATACAATATGTCATTCAGATTCATGGTTTTCACAGTACTTTTGAGGAGTTCAATACAGTCACTACATGTAATATTTTGCTTGGCCTAGTCTGTTCCCGCCCCCCCCCCCCCCTCCTCCTTGAGGCTTCATAATAATGTATAAAAGGCTCCCATTGTAGAAGAAATGTCTTTTTATCATCTAGATATTCTGCTGTGGCACTTGCTTTATCGTAATGGTATACCATCTTTTGTTTTATCATTTCAAAGCTTGGGGGGATTCCCCTCCAAAATTGGGCTATGCCCCGTCTAACTATTGTGCAGATCCATCTAACTAGTTTATTATTATATTTAGAGAGTCCTGGGATCGGGAAATGGAGCAAAACCTGCTCCATAGTTAACTTTATTGTTTTTTGGAAAATCTCACTTATAAGGGCTGAAGTTTGATCCCATATCTCTTTAACATATCTACAATCCCACCACATATGTGGATATGTCCCAAGTTCTCCACACCCTCTATAGCAGAGTTTGGTAAGTGGATCTCCCCCTCCTCCCGATCTAGTTGGAAATAAGTACCATCTAAAGGCTACCTTAATGAAATTTTCCCTAAGGGTCGCATTTTGTGAGAAAGATAACCCACTGGTGAGAGTCTCTCTCCATGTCTTGACTGACCGAGTTTTCCCTGTATCACTTTCCATTTTAACATAATGGGAGGTTTACTATCTAGAGGGGGACTGTTGAATAAGGTGTATAGGGTCGGAATGCCACCTCTGATGTAATAATCAGCTAGGCATAGTCTTTCTAATGTGGTAATTATAGGGGCCCTTTCACTCCCCATGACCTGGTGTGCTCTGGATTTTAGTTGCAGGTAGTGATACCAAATATTCCTGTCTTCTCTATCTAGGGCCTGATAATGTTCATAAGAAATCATCCTGCCCTCTTTATATATGTCTGCTATTCTATAAAGCCCTTTATTACGCCATTTCTGTTGTACGGTGGTATCAAGAGAGGTAGTTTGGGTTATCAAGGGTGTGATCATCGTTCTCCTGTTATGTAGGGGGAATTTAGAGTTCAGTGTTTTCCAAATGTGTAGCGTGTGCTGGATTGCAATAAATTCGCTTTTTTATGAGTGGTAGAAGTGTCAGGGGTCCACAGTAAGCTAGATAATGGTGTAATGTTCATAACATTGGATTCAATATTTACCCATTGCGGATTATTGTTAGTTTTGAACCAGTGTAAGGTTTGGGCAATGCGGGCCGAGTAGTAATATGGGATTAAGTTTGGAAGACCCACCCCTCCCTCCTTTTTGGGGGAACAAATGAGTTTTTTATTAATTCTTGCTCTTTTTCCCTGCCACACAAACTGTAGGATATCTTTTTGGAGTTTATAAAGGTCTGATAGGGGAAGGGTTATGGGTAAGGAGTGAAATAAGTATAGCAACTTGGGCAATAGGGACAACTTGACAGAGATAATTCTTCCATATAAGGATATTTTGAGTTTCATCCATTTTGCTATAAGGGCTCTAATACTTTTGAACATGGGAAGGTAGTTTATTTGATATAGGGAATGTATATTATTGGAGAGATTAATCCCTAGGCATTTAATGGACTTCTTAGGCCATTTAAATGAAAAATTTAGTTCCATTAATTTTTTGATATGATTTGGGATTCCAACTCCAAGAGCTTCGCATTTCTCCCCATTTATTTTATAGCCCGATAGGGATCCAAAATGTTGTATTATTTTATATACTGATGGGAGGGATAGTAATGGTTTGGTTAGTGTTGGAATCACGTCGTCCGTGAACAGGGAATTCATGTGTTCTGTTAGACCTACCTTAATTCCAGAGATGTCCCTATTTTCTCTAATTTTAATGGCCAGCGGTTCAATGCTCAAAGCAAATAAGAGTGGGGATAGTGGACAACCTTGTCTGGTTCCATTATTAATGTGTATAGTTTTAGATTGATAACCTGATAATTTAACAAAAGCTGTTGGGAAGGAGTATAATGATTTGATGGCATCATAAAACTGCCCTGTGATGCCCACTTTTTCTAGTACCGCAAACATAAAGTCCCAATTAATTCTATCGAATGCCTTCTCTGCGTCCAAAGACAGAAACAGAGAAGGCACTCGTCCCACAGTGGCTATATTGATTAGATCTATATTTTTTCTTGTTTTATCTGGGGCCTCTCTTTGTGAAATAAATCCCACTTGGTCTGGATGAATTAGTTTGATAAGGAGTGGGTTTAAACGATTTGCTAAAATTTTAGTAAATAGTTTAATATCCTGATTGATTAAAGAGATTGGCCTGTAATTTTGGCAGTGCTGTTTGTTTTTCCCCGGTTTTGGAATCACTGTGATTTTAGCCATCAACATTTCTTTGGGGATTTCCTTGCCCTGCATCAAGGCGTTAAATACTTTGACTAATTGCGGTACCAATATAGGATGTAATATTTTATAGAAAATGCCAGGGTAGCCGTCAGGTCCTGGGGCTTTGGATCCCTTAAGATTTTTTATACTTAATTTTATTTCCTCTTGGGTTATGGGATTATTTAAGGAGTCTAGTTCTTCTGCTGTTAAGGTTGGCAATTTACTTTCTCCAAGGAAGGATATTAAATCTGGGGCTCTATCTCAACCTTTATTTGTTGTTGGTATGTTGTATAGTTTATTATAATAGTCTGCAAATAAATTTGTGATGTCTTGAGGGTCATTAGTGATCTTGTTGTCTGGAGTTTGTGCTTGTGGGACTGTCATAGTTTTAACAATTTCTTTCAATTTGTTTCCCAGCATTCGGTCCGGCTTATTGCCATAAATATAATATTGGGTGTCAACTATCTTTATTGATCTAGCAGCTTCTGTATTTAATAACGAGTCTAATTCTGCGTTTTTATCTTTGAGCTGGTTAATTAGGGTGCATGATGGGTTGTGCACGAGTTGTGTTCGCAACCTGTTCATCTCTGATTTTAAGTTTAACAGTCTAGCCTCCCTGAGCTTATTTTGTTTTTCTAGATTCGGCCATGAGTAGGCCTCGTGTATAAGCTTTCAGTGCTCCCCATTCAAGGGCTGGGTTATTTGTGGAGTTATTATTAATTTCAATAAATTCTGTAATTTGCTGTTTTATCTTGTCCAGTACTGGACCTTCCCTGAGTAATGATGCATTTAGTGTCCAAGATTTTGTCCTTTGTGGATTAATCAGTCCTGCCAACGTGGTTTCCACTATAGAGTGGTCCGACCAGGAGCAGTTGTTGATTGATGCCTTAACAATCAAAGGTAACAGGATTTGACTCACAAAGATGTAATCTATTCTAGATTGTGAAGAATGCATAGAGGAATAATATGTGTAGTCATGAACATCTTGATTCAAAGCGCGCCAGCTATCTGTCAGATTATGGTCTAGAGAGAAATCAAGTAAGATTCTGCATGACTTTGTGGGTGGATTAGCAGATGTATGTGCTTGCGAGGATCTGTCAATTTTATCGTTCATGGTGAGATTGAAGTCACCTCCCACTATGGTTTTATATCTTTTCCACATTGTTAAATGTTTGCTAAATTTAGAAATAAAATTAGTTTGTAGCTCGTTAGGAGCATATACATTTACCAACAGTACTGGGGTGTTTTGGATCGATCCCTGTATTATTATATATCTACCTTCTCTGTCTCTTATTACAGAGTCCTCATGAAAATTCAAAGATGAGTGGATTAACACTGAAACTCCACACTTCTTTTTCGGGCCTATGGCATGATATTGTGTGGGATAAGCCTTATCCCAGTATTTGGGGGTAAATGCTGATGTAAAGTGTGTTTCCTGTAACATCAGTATCTTGGCTTTTAATGCCTTATATTCTAAAATTGCCTTTTTCCTTTTGATATCAGAGTTTAATCCCCTAACGTTATGTGAGATTATCTTTAAAGACATGGTGTATGTTTAGAAAAAACCTCTTTAGTAAGGGACCTGTGAATCTCTAACGGTTGGATCGTGGTCTCCCCGATCTGGGGGGGGGGGCTCCACAGACCAGGCCAGTCTCAGCTTCTGCAGTCAAGAAGTGTATCAAACCTTTATAATGATTAAAGAATAAGTTTAGTATGACATGCAATGTGTCGACATTCAATATATGAGCAATGGCAAATATATGGACCGCCTCAATGGCAGTATGGAGTGACCTAGAGAAAAGTGACCAAAGATGAAACAAAAATGTAATACAAATAAACATTGGAAATAAAAATATGTATGTGACTTCAAAAATAATTTATACAACACTAATACCTGAACAAAAACTTAGCATGACTTTGAGTTTAAGGGTAAGCAGGGAGGGGAGGAGGGTAGTGAAGGGAGGGTAGGGAGGGTGGGGAGGGGTAAGGATGGGGGTAGATCCTGAGATTATATATAACTGGTTTATAAACCAATATCAAGTGTTCTAACCATGAGTTTTAATGAGGGGTGTAGGAAATGCATTTCTGGGAAGCCCTCTAGGGAGGTTAAATATGTCTTATCTTATCTTCTAGTCAAAGGGCCTTAATAAGCTGATATTCAGCTTTAGCGAATGGGGTGTCAGAAAGAGAACGATACCTCCCAAGGGTAGAATATGTTTAAGGGATGTAACTTGTAAATAGTATAACCTGGAAATAACCAGAAAAAAGAGAACTTGAACACATTAATACTGAACCTCAAAAAACAGAATGTTTCTATGATGGTCATGACCCATCATGTTGAGTCAGTCACTTCTTCATGTGGATTAGTCCTGTAACAACCTAGGTAACATACTGAACTTTGCTCTCAGGGTGAGGGGTCCTCAGCTTCATCAGAGTCATCTCCCCCAGTATCTTGGCTGGGATTGATCTTCTGTTTCTTGGCTTTTCCATTCCTTCCGCCCGGAATCCACTCTTTCTGAAAAGATTTCCTAGGTGGCAAAGAGCCCACAGGAGCAGTTGGTATGTCGACTTGAATTTGGAGACGATCAAGCAGAGCCTTCCCTTCTTCCAGGGTAGTGCAACTGTAGCTTCCATTCTGATATGTAAAGGCTAATTTGAAAGGAAAATTCCATCTATATTTTATATGCTCCTTCATAAGATCTGCAGTGATCGGCTTCATGTCCCTCCTTTTCCGAAGTGTAATTGGGGCAAGGTCTGTGAATATTTGTATATTATGTCCTTCAAATTCTATGCACTTTTTATCTCTGGCTGCTTTCAGAATTCTTTCCTTAAAGGGACATAATACTCATATGCTAAATCACTTGAAACTGATGCAGTATAACTGTAAAAAGCTGACAGGAAAATAACACCTGAGCATCTCTATGTAAAAAAGGAAGATTTTTTACCTCACAATTTCCTCAGCTCAGCAGAGTAAGTTCTGTGTAAAAAGTTATACTCGGCTGCTCCCAGCTGCAGGTAAAAAAATAAAAAAATGAAGAAATGAACAGCAGCCAATCAGCATCAGCAGTGCTGAGGTCATGAACTCTTACTGTGATCTCATGAGATTTCACTTAACTCTCATGAGATTTCATAGTAAGCTTCCTTTACCTGATTGGTGAAATAATATGAGAGTGCACGATGCTAGTCCCTTCAGATGTCCCAGGACAAACACACTAAAATGCTGCATGGAAATCCTTTACAATGGGAGGTGGCTACTGAGGAACTTTTGAGGTAAAATATATTTCTTTTTTACATAGAGATGTTCAGGTGATATTTTCTAATCAGCTTTTTACAGATATGCTGCATCAATTTCAAGTGTTTAAACATTTGGGTATTATGGCCCTTTAACATGATAGTAGTGCATTTTTAGGATGATATCCCTGTTTGTGTTTTGTTGTGGTCTTGTGAGGGCCCTATGGACCCTGTCCATCAGCAGAGAAGTTGGTTCAATATCTGGGACTAGTTGTGTGAATAACTCAGTGATGGTTTCTTCTAGATTTTTATAAGTCTCTGGGAGATTACGAATTCTCAGATTAGATCTCCTTGATCTATTTTCTAGATCTTCGATCTGCTCTTCAAGTCTGCTGATGTATGTCGAATTATCTTGAATTGAGTTTCTGAGTATAGGGATTTCCTCAGTCACATTGTCCAGTTTTTCCTCTAATTCGCAGTTCTCCCACCTATCTCTCTAAGATCTTGTTTTATTTCAGTAAGAGCCATTTTGAATTCTTCCTGAAACAGAGATTTAATTTGCAGTAGGAGCTCTTTATTGGGTTCTTCCGTTCTGGACCCTCCAGGTGTCTCGGAGCTTTGTGCCGGTGGGCTGGTTGCAATAGGAGAGTTGCTTTTATCTGGTCCTTTATGTTTTGAATGGGATCTTGATAAGCATTCCTTAACAGTTTGTGATTTATTTTTCATCTTGAGATGTTTAGATTAAAAGAATGTCTTATGTAAAACCCTCTGTAATGAAAAGTTTTGATAAGTGTTAATTCTTATGCTTGATTGTTCTCAGGATCTCTGGGTAGAATTTACGGGTTTTTGTTCATGTCTATTATTACCCATTACTTGATGGGTACATGAAATCAGATGTCAGGTATTGTGTCTGTTGGGTCCTTCATCATTTTCACATTATGCCTTTAAAGGGGGGATGTGATATTATTGCAAAGTCTCTCTTGTCTAATGACTTGCAGGTTCCTGCTAATTCTCTTCAGATGTTCCCAGGCTACTGTCGTTAATCTCAATAACCCATGCAGAGAACTTGGTTTAAGGGAGTCTTGAAAGGAGACTATTTATATATGTCTGGGCTAGCACTCACATTAAAGCAGGCAAGTAAGGGGTGCTATTGGCGATCCTGTGTGTCCCTGTTATAGTATAGAGAACATTCAGAGAATGTTTTTTTTCCGCTGTCAAAATTTCAGTTTGTATTAGTTTCTTTAAATATATCAGTAATAGGCTGTATAGTTAGCTGTATGAGTGCTTAATGGAGATGTCCCCTTACTGTTGGTTATGTGTAAAGTTTTATATCCCTTTATTTTCAGCCTGTTAGGGCTAAAAATATCTGTGTGAGTAATCAGCCATGTGGTTCTGAGAGGCCTGTGCTGTAATTCTATAAGTCCGGGAACTCTTATACTGAGTTTGGCCTATAATGTGACAAGCAGGGGGTCTAATAGGATTGCTTACCCCTTCCAAAGGACCTCAGCTTCTGTTGGCAGCCTCTTAGCCTTATCCCTTCAAGCGAGCTGGTTCCGGTAGGCCCGTAGGCCTCAAAAGGTCACAATGGCGGAGATTCGCGCCACAACACCCCCGGCCTATTACTTATGATAGACGCTTTGTTCTATCTTCGTGGGGTGTCCGCCTAGGTGGCCGATGTGGCTGAGTCTTGTGCCTCTGGGCCGCGGTTTGTTATGTGGGAGTTTATACCCGATGTCAGCTGGCGGGCCTCTGTGATCCAATACCTCCGGGTAAGTGCTGAGGTTAGTGCTGCCACCCCTCTCCGTATACTGATCACCTCTGTGTCCCTCCGGAGCGGAGCCCCGACCCTCCGGAGTGGCACAGTAGTCTTGCTGTGGGGGGATATCAGGTCTTCTTCGGGAGCGTGCAGGTCTTCTCTGATATGGCTATCCGCTCTGACTAAAAGATATGGTGTGTCTGCAAGTATTTAGCCAGCTTAGTTAATTTAAGTTTGCTGGGGCAAAGAATTTGGGGGTTTTGCAAGGCAAATCTGCCCAAGTTTGGGAGCTCTGCTCAAACACGTCCTCACTGTTCAAGAGCTAGCCCCGCCTCCCCAATGTACCTGTTTATATTGCTTTACTTAGTAGAAGTTTAGCTCTCTTTAGTGGGAGCAAAGTAAGGTACTGATTCTCCGCTGTACCCCATGCAGTCTGTCCTGATCTTCTGGCTATTGTCACCATGACAGACCTGTGCTGCTTGCCCTTACACTAAGGCTATTGTCACCATGACAGACCTGTGCTGCTTGCCCTGACGCTAAGGCTATTGTCACCATGACAGACCTGTGCTGCTTGCCCTGACGCTAAGCCCTAATCCCAACATCGCCACCACTAATAAAAGCTATTAACCCCTATTCCGCCGCTCCCTGACATCGCCGCCACTATAATAAAGTTATTAACCCCTATTCCCCCGCACCCCAACATTGCCGACACTATAATAAAGCTATTAACCCCTATTCCACCACTCCCCGACATCGCTGCTACTAAATAAAGTTATTAACCCCAAAACCTCTGGCCTCCCACATCACCGCCACTAAATAAGCCTATTAACTTCTAACCCGCCAGCTCCCCCGCATCACAAAAAACTAAATTAAACTATTAACCCCTAAACCTAACAATCCCCTAACTTTAACTTAAAATTACAATATCCCTATCTTAAAATAAATAAAAACTTACCTGTGAAATTAAAAAGTTTAAACTAACAATTCACCTAACTATTTTACTAAAATTAAAAGAACTACCATTTAAATAATCTAAATTACACATTAAAAAAAATAACACAACTAAAAAAATACTAAATAAAAAATAACAAACACTAAATTACGAAAAATAACAAACAAAATTATACAAAATAAAACCAATTACACCTAATCTAATAGCCCTATAAAAATAAAAAATAAATGCCAATAGCCCTTAAGAGGGCCTTTAGTAGGGCATTGCCCTAAAGAAATCAGATACTTTACGTGTAAAAAAATACAAAGACTCCCCAACAGTAAAACCCACCACCCAACCAACCCCCCTAAATAAAAAAAAACCTAACTCTAACAAAACTTAAGCTACTCATTGCACTGAAAAGGGCATTTGTATGGGCATTGTCCTTAAAAGGGCATTTAGCTCTTTTAAAAAAGCCCAAACCCTAATCGAAAAAAAAACACCCAAAAAAAGTAAAACAAAAAACTAACACTAGCCCCCGACAATCCACGTACAGTTTCTGAAGTCTGGACATCCAGGCGGCGAGAAGTCTTCATCCAGACGGCGAAGTCTTCATCCATCCAGGTGGCGTCTTCTATCTTCATCCAGACAACATCAGGAGCAGCGGCAATGTCAGGAGCGGCAGATTAGGGGTTAATACGTTTAATATAGTGTTTGTGGTGCGGGAGGGTGGCAGAATAGGGGTTAATAGGTAGTTTATGGGTGTTAGTGTACTTTGTAACATTTTAGTTATGAGTTTTGTGAAGCATTTTTGTTGCGCAAAACTCATAACTATTGCTTTCAGATAGCGGAACGGATCGTGTCGGTATAGGCTGGAATCCAAGCATTTTAGCCTTACCGCACAACTTGTATTAATGGCGCTATGGAAATCCCACGCAAAAACGTCTTTTTTTGAGTGCGGGATTGATGTTGCGTTACAGGCTAAAATGACAAGACTCGCAATGGCTGCGTTACTGTTTTTACGCTGAAATTGCCATTTTTTTCAGCATTAAAACCGTAACGCACAACTCATAATCTAGCAGATTGTGATTAATTTATGCTACTTGTACTGACCTTTAGGTGGTGTTACCATAATGATTCTGTCTTGCTTGCAAATTATCTTCCGGCTTATATTTCCATACGGTATCAGTGTTGCTTATTATTATTATTATTATCGGTTATTTGTGGCGCGCCAACAGATTCCGCAGCGCTATAAACAAATACGGAGTACAACAAAACAATTATAGGGCTCACATGGGTAGAGGGCCCTGCCAAGAGTTGTACTGTTGTAGTTAGCTCTTAAGAAGGTGATCTACGAACAGCTGGACACTTAGGCATACATGCTAAAGGGGTTCAGGGGATAGCAATGGAGGAGAGGAACTGGTATAAAGAAAGGTTAGTGTAGGTTGTATGCATCCCTGAACAGTAGAGTTTTTAGGGAGTGCTTGAAGCTTTCAAATCTAGGGGAGAGTCTTGTGGGGCGAGGCAGAGAGTGTCATGTTCCTTTCATCTGGTGTATCACTTTAAGGCTCAGCTCATCTTCTCATATCCACTATTTAAGTTCCTCCTACCTTTCTCTCATTACTAGATTAATGTTGAACGTGACCTGCTAGTAACTCTTAAATATATCTTATCCAACAAGCCTATTCCTGTGTTATTTCCAGCATCTCTGACATACCTTTGTTAACCTTAGGAACATTTCCTACAACCTCTATTTTAAGTTCCCTACTTGGCGTCAGGGGTTCGCCTTCATCGCATACTGTGTCCGCACAACTTGCCAGCCCCAATCAAGCATTCAGGATTCTACCGCACAGGTTTCAGAACACTCGGGTGACGTCATCAGCTATGGCCTGTTCACACTCTTCCGTGCTCACAAGCCAAGCAATCAGGTTGTATGTTTCCTGTTTCTATGCCCTTTTGGAGTTAACGTTCTTTCGTAAGTTATCATACAGACTGTCATTTCTCTATCTGCCATTTAAGGTAACTGCTGCATATTTGTTACGCTGCTCCTTTTCCGGGGCTTGCTGAGTCTCTCACGTCACGGACTGTTGAATACCCATAACCACTCATCTGAAGCGCAGCAAAACTGTTTACTCAGCCTTTTGCCAAAAGGTTGCTTATCTCACATTGTATGTATGTACAGACTCTGACTATTTGGAAATAATAAGACACCGTGTTAACAATTAGATCCAACAAGTAGCTGTTAACCCTGTGTCACAAACTATACATATAAATCTGTTCACTGAGCTGTTGACAACTTGCTTAAATTTGCTACAAGGTCATCAGAATAATATATATTGTAACTTATCCAAACTGTTACATTTACACTACACAAATAATTGATATAATATTTCTATTGGAGATGTCTGCACCTAACACCCTAACATGTACCCCGAGTCTAAAGTTCAATCCGATTGGTTGATTGGATCAGCCAATAGAATGCGAGGTCAATTCTATTGGCTGATCCAATCAGCCCATCGGATTGAACTTCAATCTGATTGGCTGATTAAATCAACAAATCCGATTTTTCCTACCTTAATTCTGATTGGCTGATAGAATCCTATTAGCCAATCGGAATTCGAGGGACGCCATCTTGGATGACGTCATTTAAAGGACCAGGCATTCGGTGTCAGGACTTCATTGGAAGAAGATGGCTCCACGTCAGCTGGATGGAAGATGGCTCCGGATGATTGAAGATAGAAGACGCCGCTTGGATGAAGACTTCAGCCGGATGGAGGACCTCTTCTGCCCCGCATGGATGAAGAATTCGGCCCGGCTGGGTGAACACAGCTCAAAGTAGGGGGATCTTCAGGGGGTTAGGTTTTTTAAGGGGGGTTTGGGTGGGTTTTAGAGTAGGGGTGTGTGGGTGGTGGGTTGTAATGTTGGGGGGGGTTGTTTTTTTTTTTACAGGTAAATGAGCTGATTACTTTGGGGCAATGTCCCGCAAAAAAGCCCTTTTAAGGGCTGGTAAAAGAGCTGATTACTTTGTAATTTAGTATAGGGTAGGGCATTTTATTATTTTGGGGGGCTTTTTTATTTTATTAGGGGGCTTAGATTAGGTGTAATTAGTTTAAAGTTCTTGTAAAAAAAAATATTTTCTGTAATTTAGTGTTTTTTTGTACTATAGTTTAGTTTATTTAATTGTATTTAATTTTAGGTAATTGTAGTTATTTTTTTTAATTAATTTAATGATAGTGTAGTGTTAGGTGTATTTGTAACTTAGGTTAGGTTTGATTTTACAGGTAATTTTGTAGTTATTTTAACTAGGTAGCTATTAAATAGTTAATAACTATTTAATAGCTATTGTACCTAGTTAAAATAAATACAAAGTTGCCTGTAAAATAAAAATAAATCCTAAAATAGCTACAATGTAACTATTAGTTATAATGTAGCTATTTTAGGGTTTATTTTGAAGGTAAGTATTTAGTTTTAAATAGGAATAATTTAGTTAATAATTGTAATATGTATTTAGATTTATTTAAATAATATTTAGGTTAAGGAGGTGTTAGTGTTAGACTTAGGTTTAGGGGTTAATAAGTTTAATATAGGTGGAGGCGGGGTCAGGGAGCGGCGGTTTAGGGGTTAAACATTTAATTTAGTTGCGGCGGGGTCCGGGAGCGGCAGTTTAGGGGTTAAACATTTAATTTAGTTGCGGCGGGGTCCAGGAGCGGTGGTTTAGGGGTTAAACAATTTATTTAGTTGTGGCGGGGTCCAGGATAGGGGTTAAAAACTTTAATATAGGTGGCGGAGGTATAGGGGGCGGCAGATTAGGGGTTAATATGTATAATGTAGGTGGCGGCGGGGTCCGGGAGCGGCGGTTTAGGGGTTAATATATTTATTATAGTTGCGGCGGGGTCCAGGAGTGGCGGTTTAGGGGGTAATAACTTTATTTAGGTGCGGGGGGCTCCGGGAGCGGCGGTTTAGGGGTTAATACATATAATGTAGGTGGCGGTGGGGTCCAGGAGCGGCGGTTTAGGGGGTAATATGTTTATTTAGGTGCGGGAGCTCCGGGAGCGGCAGTTTAGGGGGTAAAACAGTATAGTTTACTGTGGGTGCTTAGTGACAGGCTAGCAAGAAAGCTGTGAAAAAGCCAATGAGCAGCGAGATCAATGTCAGTTAAAAACAGTCTGCTGCTCATCACACCGTACTTGGTGCGTGTCTTCTTGACCTCTTTCTTGATAACTTTGGCGAACGTATTCAGGTCCGCGGCGGTGATGGTAGGCGACCTTAGGCAAGCGTATTGGGCCGGCGAATGCAGGTAAGTAGACAGCTTGATACATAGAGGCCAAGGTCTGAGATATAGGGGGGAGTAGTGCAGTTGAGGGTTTTGTATGTCAGAGTGAGAATTTTGTGTTTAATCCTGGAGGCAAGAGGAAGCCAGTGAAGGGATTGGCAGAGAGGTGCAGCAGATGAAGAGCGATGTGTAAGGAAGTTGAGCCTGGCAGAGGCATTCATAATGGATTGTAGAGGAGCTAGGTGGCAGGAGGGGAGACCAGAGAGGACAGACTTGCAGTAATCAAGGTGGGAAAGGATGGCAAGAGGAAGCCAGTGAAGGGATTGGCAAAGCAGTGCAGTCTTAGTTGTGTCTTGTGTAAAGAAATGTCTAATTTTAGCGATGTTTTTACATTTGTCTTTGGATTTTTAAACACATTTGCTACAATATTATCTTTGTGCACTGTCTTTAAGATATAATATCCAGGCTAGCATTACTCTACATCTGGACCCCAGCTAGCAACTCCTATATAACACAAGGAAAGTCAAATAAGTAACTATCCTGGTGCATTGAAATAGCAGAGCAACGGGGTGAGGGGGGGCAGTAGAATTCTGTAATATTTAGATCTCTAGGAATATGTTATTTTAAAATTGCCTGTAAAATCAAAAGTAAAAAAAAGGTTTTAAATAGGATATTCAATTTTATTCAATTTTTCAATTTATTTCTAATTTGCTTCTTTCTCTTGCTAGTTTTGTAAAAGCGTAAACCTAGGTAGGCTCATAGGACCTCAGGAGCGTGCACATGTCTTCTGCACTCTAGGCGTCAGTGTTCGCGACAATGTTTGTAGTTATACAATGTTGCTAACACTGCTGCCTAAAGTGCCAAAGACAATGTGCATGCTCCTGAGGCCCTATGAGTCCACCTAGGTTTGACAAGTACATGTGAAAGCTGTTTAAAAGTTCATGTTCTGTATAAGCCATTAAAATTTAATGTTGATTTTACTGTCCCTTTAAAAACAGTGGTGTTGGAAATTACTGAAACAGCAAGACCTATTTTTACAAAAGAACGAAGCACTTAAACAGGAATTGAACAAAGTCATAACATCTTGTTCTTGTGGACACCCCTGGAGAAGCCACTTCTAGCTCAAAATGTGCCATTCATAGAGAACTTTCCTACAGAATGTCAGTCTGGTCACCACTCAAAAAGACACTCCAGTCACAAATTACCAGACAATGACCTTTTGTACAAGAAACATGGCAATGCCAAATGGGATGTAATTTAAACATATAAATCAGAGGTACTTAACCAGGGAACATGCCTCTTGCCCATTATCCCTAGAGGAATGTGGCTTTAGCAAAATGATAAGGCCCACAGACAGCTTAAACAGCTGCCTGGGGTTGCCACGTCTCTCGTTAAGAAGGGTGTTATGGGTCTTTTTAGATAGTATCAGACAGATATTATCTAGGAAAGTTCTTCCCTTTGAAAGATATATTTTTTTATGTCTAAAAATGCTGCTCCTGGGTGTTGATAATATGCTTCTGTTCAAAGCTGAGGAACCTAATTGTTTTCCTACTAAATGTATCGTTGACATCAAACTATTAATGATAATGGTGACGGGTCATCCATGAAGTTATATCAACATCAAAGGGGCATGAAACCCAACATTGTTCTTTCATAATTCAGACAGAACATACAATTCTAAAAGTTTTCTATTTACTTCTATTATACGATTTACTTAATTCAATTAATTTGTTTTGTAATTTTCCCTATGGTTCTTGCACCCAGACCTTTCTGGGGTTAACTGCTTGTGGCTCTGGGGACAGCACAGCTTCCTGTGAGTGCCAGTGGCACCCAGGGTTGAGCATGTTGCAGGGTCATAGGATGTGTACCCGGTCCGGTATGAGAGTGCAGTTCCCTTCCGTGTTTTGTATATGTCTAGGGTGATTACATATTCCTTTGCACCCTTTTTTTGTTTTCAGTTTGTTTGGATTTGAAAGCTTGCATTGTGTGGCTGTTATAGGGTCTCAGGTATTGGAAAGGACCTTGACGTGGTACCTGAGCTTGTCCCATTTGGCCAGATGCGGTGACTAACCTTTCCAGTTTTTCTTTTAAATCTTAGCTGAGAGCTTGTAAGTGAGTGCTAGGTTTTCTCTGTGTGTTGTATTAATTTGTTTTGTAATTTTCCCTATGGTTCTTGCACCCAGACCTGTCTGGGGTTAACTGCTTGTGGCTCTGGGGACAGCACAGCTTCCTGTGAGTGCCAGTGGCACCCATGGCTGAGCATGTTGCAGGGTCATGGGATGTGAACCCGGTCCGGTATGAGAGTGCAGTTCCCTTCCGTGTTTTGTATATGTCTAGGGTGATTACATATTCCTGTGCACCCTTTTTTTGTTTTCAGTTTGTTTGGATTTGAAAGCTTGCATTGTGTGGCTGTTATAGGGTCTCAGGTATTGGAAAGGACCTTGACGTGGTACCTGAGCTTGTCCCATTTGGCCAGATGCGGTGACTAACCTTTCCAGTTTTGCTTTTAAATCTTAGCTGAGAGCTTGTAAGTGAGTGCTGGGTTTTCTCTGTGTGTTGTATTAATTTGTTTTGTAATTTTCCCTATGGTTCTTGCACCCAGACCTGTCTGGGGTTAACTGCTTGTGGCTCTGGGGACAGCACAGCTTCCTGTGAGTGCCAGTGGCACCCAGAGCTGAGCATGTTGCAGGGTCATGGGATGTGTACCTGGTCCGGTATGAGAGTGCAGTTCCCTTCCGTGTTTTGTATATGTCTAGGGTGATTACATATTCCTGTGCACCCTTTTTTTGTTTTCAGTTTGTTTTGATTTGAAAGCTTGCATTGTGTGGCTGTTATAGGGTCTCAGGTATTGGAAAGGACCTTGACGTGGTACCTGAGCTTGTCCCATTTGGCCAGATGCGGTGACTAACCTTTCCAGTTTTGCTTTTAAATCTTAGCTGAGAGCTTGTAAGTGAGTGCTGGGTTTTCTCTGTCTGTTGTATTAATTTGTTTTGTAATTTTCCCTATGGTTCTTGCACCCAGACCTGTCTGGGGTTAACTGCTTGTGGCTCTGGGGACAGCACAGCTTCCTGTGAGTGCCAGTGGCACCCAGGGCTGAGCATGTTGCAGGGTCATAGGATGTGTACCTGGTCCGGTATGAGAGTGCAGTTCCCTTCCGTGTTTTGTATATGTCTAGGGTGATTACATATTCCTGTGCACCCTTTTTTTGTTTTCAGTTTGTTTGGATTTGAAAGCTTGCATTGTGTGGCTGTTATAGGGTCTCAGGTATTGGAAAGGACCTTGACGTGGTACCTGAGCTTGTCCCATTTGGCCAGATGCGGTGACTAACCTTTCCAGTTTTGCTTTTAAATCTTAGCTGAGAGCTTGTAAGTGAGTGCTGGGTTTTCTCTGTGTGTTGTATTAATTTGTTTTGTAATTTTCCCTATGGTTCTTGCACCCAGACCTGTCTGGGGTTAACTGCTTGTGGCTCTGGGGACAGCACAGCTTCCTGTGAGTGCCAGTGGCACCCAGGGCTGAGCATGTTGCAGGGTCATGGGATGTGTACCCGGTCCGGTATGAGAGTGCAGTTTTCTTCCGTGTTTTGTATATGTCTAGGGTGATTACATATTCCTGTGCACCCTTTTTTTGTTTTCAGTTTGTTTGGATTTGAAAGCTTGCATTGTGTGGCTGTTATAGGATCTCAGGTATTGGAAAGGACCTTGACGTGGTACCTGAGCTTGTCCCATTTGGCCAGATGCGGTGACTAACCTTTCCAGTTTTGCTTTTAAATCTTAGCTGAGAGCTTGTAAGTGAGTGCTGGGTTTTCTCTGTGTGTTGTATTAATTTGTTTTGTAATTTTCCCTATGGTTCTTGCACCCAGACCTGTCTGGGGTTAACTGCTTGTGGCTCTGGGGACAGCACAGCTTCCTGTGAGTGCCAGTGGCACCCAGGGCTGAGCATGTTGCAGGGTCATGGGATGTGTACCCGGTCCGGTATGAGAGTGCAGTTTTCTTCCGTGTTTTGTATATGTCTAGGGTGATTACATATTCCTGTGCACCCTTTTTTTGTTTTCAGTTTGTTTGGATTTGAAAGCTTGCATTGTGTGGCTGTTATAGGATCTCAGGTATTGGAAAGGACCTTGACGTGGTACCTGAGCTTGTCCCATTTGGCCAGATGCGGTGACTAACCTTTCCAGTTTTGCTTTTAAATCTTAGCTGAGAGCTTGTAAATGAGTGCTGGGTTTTCTCTGTGTGTTGTATGAATTTGTTTTGTAATTTTCCCTATGGTTCTTGCACCCAGACCTGTCTGGGGTTAACTGCTTGTGGCTCTGGGGACAGCACAGCTTCCTGTGAGTGCCAGTGGC
Source organism: Bombina bombina (assembly GCF_027579735.1). Lineage (NCBI taxonomy): Eukaryota > Metazoa > Chordata > Amphibia > Anura > Bombinatoridae > Bombina > Bombina bombina. Next base: position 158,254,303 of record NC_069503.1, read on the forward strand.
ACCCATGGCTGAGCATGTTGCAGGGTCATAGGATGTGAACCCGGTCCGGTATGAGAGTGCAGTTCCCTTCCGTGTTTTGTATATGTCTAGGGTGATTACATATTCCTGTGCACCCTTTTTTTGTTTTCAGTTTGTTTGGATTTGAAAGCTTGCATTGTGTGGCTGTTATAGGGTCTCAGGTATTGGAAAGGACCTTGACGTGGTACCTGAGCTTGTCCCATTTGGCCAGATGCGGTGACTAACCTTTCCAGTTTTGCTTTTAAATCTTAGCTGAGAGCTTGTAAGTGAGTGCTGGGTTTTCTCTGTGTGTTGTATTAATTTGTTTTGTAATTTTCCCTATGGTTCTTGCACCCAGACCAGGCCAGTGGCACCCATGGCTGAGCATGTTGCAGGGTCATAGGATGTGTACCCGGTCCGGTATGAGAGTGCAGTTCCCTTCCGTGTTTTATATATATATATATATATATATATATATATATATATATATATATATATATATATATATATATATATATATATATATGTCTTAATAAGAATTCCATAATAATATGTAATGTGTTTTGCTATGTATTTACTGTACATATTTCACATTCCATTATTCTTTACATACAGTAATATGTTATTTTTATTGTAAATACATATTTCTATATATTGAAATATTAAATATAAAATAATAAGAATTAGCAATTAGATACTGTAAAATATATGTGTGTGTATATATATATATATATATATATATATTCTATAGATTATTTAGATTTTTTTACAGTATTTATAATATTTTTAATAATTATTAATAATTACCTAGATTACGAGTTTTGTGCTAAACAGGGTTTGAAAATAACGCCAACAAATTTGCGTTACTGCACTCTCAATAGCGCTGCCACTACGAGTTACTGAAAAACCTCCTTATGCTGTGCCTTATGGTGCGTTAAAAAAGCCAAAGGCCAAGGGCTGAGTTTACGTGCTTGTGCACGCTTTCCCCCATAGACATCAATAGGGAGAGAGTGTTAGAAAAAAAACTAACACCTGCGATCGCGGAATGGAGATCGCCGTAACGTAATCCCATTGATGTCTAAGGGGAAAAGAAAGTTACGTTTAAAAACCTAATACCCTAACATAAACCCCAAGTCTAAACACCCCTAATCCGCCGCCCCCAACACTAATAAAAGTTATTAACCCCTATTCCACCACTCCCTGACATCGCTGACACTAATAAAAGTTATTAACCCCTAATCCGCCACCCCCGACACCTAAATAAACCTACTAACCCCTAAACTGCTGGTCCCCCACATCGCCAACACTATAATAAAGTATTAACTCCTAAACCTTAAGCCCCAACATCGTAACTACTAAACTAAACCTATTAACCCCTAAACCGCTGGCCCCCTGATATTGCAAAACACTAAATAAAAATATTAACCTCTAAGCCTAACACCCCCCCCTAACTTTAAATTAAAATTACAATATAACTATCTAAAAAAAACAAAAACTAACCTGTGAAATCAAAAAACTAAATTAACCTAACATAACTATTCTAATAAAATTTAAAAAAAATACCAATTAAAAACCTAAATTAAAAATGTAAACACGAAAAAAACAACTAATATTACAAAAAATAATAAACACTAAATTACAAAAAAAAATAAGATTACAGAAAATAATAAACAAATCTATCAAAAATAAAAGCAATTACACCTAATCTAATAGCCCTATAAAAAAGCACCCTCAAAAGGGCAATGCTTATACAAATGTCCCTTTAGGGGCAATGGGTAGTTTAGGATTATTTTAGACTTAGGTTTTTTATTTTTGGGGGGGTTGGTTGGGTAGTGGGTTTTACTGTTGGGGGGATTTTTTTCTAGGTAAAAGAGCTGTTTAACTTAGGGCAATGCCCTACAAAAGGCCCATTTAAGGGCTATTGTAGTTAATTTTAGGTTAGGGGGTGTTTTTATTTTGGGGGGCTTTTTTATTTTTATAGGGCTATTAGATTAGGTGTAATTGTTTTAAATTTTGATAATTTTGTTAATTTTTTTTGCAATCTTAGAGTTTTTTATTTTTCGTAATTTAGTGTTTATTATTTTTTGTAATTTTAGATTTTTAATTTTTTTTTGTAGTATTAGGTTTTTTAAAATTTGTAATTTAGATTTTTTTAATTAGTAGTAGTAGTAGTTCTTTAGTAGTTTTAATTTTATTAGAATAGTTATGTTAGGTTAACTTATAGTTTCAACTTGTTTTTTTTTTATTTCACAGGTAAGTTTTTATTTATTTTAAGATAGTTATATTGTAATTTTAATTTAAAGTAAGGGAAGTGTTAGGTTTAGTGGTTAATAGTTTAATTTAGTGTTTTGCAACGTGGGGGCTGGCAGTTTAAGGGTTAATAGGTTTAGTTTAATAGTTACAATGTGGGGGCTGGAGGTTTAGGGGTTAATAGGTTTAGTTTATTAGTTGTGATGTAGGGAGCTGGAGGTTTAGGGGTTAATACTTTATTATAGTGTTGGCGATGTGGGGCTCGGCGGTTTAGGGGTTAATAGGTTTATTTAATGTCTGCGATGTCAGGGCGGCGGATTATTTAATAGTCACGGTGTGGGTGGACGGCAGATTAGGTGTTAATAAGATTAATATCGTGTTTGCAATGCGGGAGGGTAGTGGTTTAGGGGTCAGTAGGTAGTTTATGGGTGTTAGTGTACTTTGTAACATTTTAGTTATAAGTTTTGTGAAACATTTCTGTTACACAAAATCCATAACTACTGTATTTTTTTGAGTGCGGAATAGACGTTGCGTCTATACCACCGCGACTCATAATATGCGTTCCCGGCCATTTCACGTGCAATGGCAAATTTTTCAGCGGTATAGCGGTGCCGCAAATTTCGTAATCTAGCCGAATATTTTTTAATATTTTATATTTAATATTTTAATAACGCGCCTTAAGATAACTATATAAATGTGCGCTAACCAGAAACTGCATAAGACCTAAATTGCGAAATACGAAGAGCGATATGCATATTTTTACATTTCTATGGTTTTCACATATTAAAAAAACTTTTATTATCAAATAAATATTTCTATATATATGTTATAATATTAATAAAAAAAAAGATATCGATACCTATATATCTATAGGAATAGATATACAGTAGTATATATATATATATATATATATATATATATATATATATATATATATATATATATAATATTATATATATATATATATATATATATATATATACAGTTGTGCTCATACGTTTACATACCCTGCCAGAATTTATGATTTCTTGGCCATTTGTCAGAGAATATGAATGATAACACAAAAACTCTTCTTTCACTCATGGTTAGTGTTTGGCTGAAGCCATTTATTATCAATCAACTGTGTTTACTCTTTTTAAATCATAATGACAACAGAAACTACCCAAATGACCCTGATCAAAAGTTTACATACCCTGGTGATTTTGGCCTGATAACATGCACACAAGTTGACACAAAGGGGTTTGAATGGCTATTAAAGGTAACGATCCTCACCTGTGATCTGTTTGTTTGTAATTATTGTGTGTGTGTTTTAAAAGGTGAATGAGTTTCTGGACTCCTGACAGACCCTTGAATCTCTCATCCAGTGCTGCACTGACGTTTCTGGATTCTGAGTCATGGGGAAAGAAAAAGAATTGTCAAAGGATCTGTGGGAAAAAGGTAGTTGAACTGTATGAAACAGGAAAGGGATATAAAAAGATATCCAAGGAATTGAGAATGCAGATCAGCAGTGTTCAAGCTATAATCAAGAAGTGGAAAATGAGGCGTTCTGTTTGATAACATACTGCATTCATCTTGCCATCAATTCTGATCAAATTTCCTGTGCCTTTGTAGCTCACACATCTCCAAAACATCAGCAATCCACCTCTGTGTTTCACAGTAGGAATGGTGTACCTTTCATCATTGGCCTTGTTGACTCCTCTCCAAATGTAGCGTTTAAGGTTGTGGCCAAAAAGCTCAATTTTGGTCTCATCACTCCAAATGACTTTGTGCCAGAAGGTTTGAGGCTTGTCTCTGTGCTGTTTGGCGTATTGTAAGTGGGATACTTTATGGCATTTGCATAGTAATGGCTTTCTTCTGGTGACTCAACCATACAGCTCATCTTTCTTCAAGTGCCTCCTTATTGTACATCTTGAAACAGCCACACCACATGTCCTGTATTTCACCTGAAGTTATGTGTGTGTTTGTCTTTGCATCCTGAACAATTTTCCTGGCAGTTGTGGTTGAAATTTTAGTTGGTCTACCTGACCGTGGTTTAGTTTCAACAGAACCCCTCATTTTCCACTTCTTTATTAGAGTTTGAACACTGCTGATTTGCATTCTCAATTCCTTGGATATCTTTTTATATCCCTTTCCTGTTTTATACAGTTCAACTACCTTTTCCTGCAGATCCTTTGACAATTCTTTTGCTTTCATCATGAATCAGAATCCAGAATCGTCAGTGCAGCACTGGATGAAAGATGCGCAAGGAGTCCAGAAACTCATTGACCTTTTATACACACACACTAATTACAAGAAAACAGATCACAGGTGAGGATGGTTACCTTTAATAGCCATTCAAACCCCTTTGTGTCAACTTGTGTGCATATTGTCAGGCCAAAATCACCAGCGTATGTAAACTTTTGATCAGGGTCATTTGGGTAGTTTCTGTAGTCATTATGATTTAAAAAGAGTAAACACAGTTGATTGATAATAAATGGCTTCAGCCAAACACTAACCATGATTGAAAGAAAAGTTTTTGTGTTATCATTCATATTCTCTGAAAAATGGACAAGAAATCATAAATGCTGCCAGGGTATGTAAATTTATGAGCACAACTGTATATATTATAGTGACGTGCAGTGAGGTCAGAGGCTGGTGAGGCACTAGATATGATATGAAGGAGAAACACATGTACAGAGGGCCGCAAGTACCCCCAACAGGGCAGGTTTAAATGATAGGTGAACCAGTGCAAAGGTGACATAATCAGGTGATGGGTGAGAGCAAGTTAGTAACCACTGAGTTACTGATCAGCTGATTACTTCACCTGTGCACTGATTCAGCTATAATGAAAACCTGGCCTGTTGGAGGTACTTGAGGACCATTGTTGAGAAACACTGCACTAAACCACCAGCTCATCGGAAATGTATTGATTACCAGGAGAATAAAGCACACATACTCTGCTCACTGACATCCACACACACTCTGCTCACATACACACTCACACAATTCTGTGGCACTGTGCCAGTTACTAAGCAATTAGAATAATACACAATCTCTTCTCTACTCACTACTGTATTGTAAAAATAGAAACAATTTACCATACAAATTTTACACAAAGCACAAGTTATCAATACTGCCAACACAGCTTCTCCTGCGATATGGTGTTCAAGAAACGCACGTGCACATGCCACTTAGGTATGCTCTTCAACAAAGGACACCAAAGGATACCAAAAAGAATGAAGTACATAATAATAAAAGTAAAATAGAAAGTTTATTTATTTATTTTTTGTGTGCAATTTCTATCTGAATGATGGAAATGTAAATATGACTTTCATGTTCCTTTCAAAAACTAATTTGATTTGCTGACATGGGGCCAGTAACAGTTGATGCTAATTCTCAAAATATAAATAACTAGAAAAGTCTATTAAAATAGCATGGTCTACCTCAATCATGAAAGTTTAATTTTAAATGTCTCCCTTTGACTATGTGTTTAACCAGTTACTTTACAGTGGCATTATTTCTAAAAACATTTAACTGCAATAATTACATATATTTTTTAAATGACTCATTATCTCCTTTTTATTAATATAAACTTGTATAAAAGCAGCACATATTAAAAACACAATGCAACAGCTTTCAATTGATTTGTGAATTACAAGTTAACAGCAGTCTTTAAATAAATGGAGACACAGAGAAAAATAAAAATAGATACTGCATCCTCTGACTGAACAGACATAACATATATGGTGTTTGTACCTAATTAAATCAAATAACCATGAAAAAGGGAAGCTTAGCCATATTCAATGTCAAAAACTTTAGTTTAAATAATGTGGACACTGCACACTTAACTTCAAACTCTGGGTTTTAAATGATGGATTTAAATTTGAATTGACCCTTTGACTTCCTGTCAGTATTGGGTTATGCTCACTTACTGTCCCCCCTGTTAATGAGCTGTATCTGAACACAATTTGTGAATCACAAGAGATGTAGACTACTACTTTACTCTTCTGCTTGGTGTCATCTGTTACCTCAGCTTCCAGTTGTGTCACATGACCCTGCTCACTGCAGCCTACTTCTGATTAATCTATCTTCACTTGCTAGGAGGCATCAAGAGGGGTGCTTCCTATTGGTACCAATTTCTGCTGCTAATATATTGACAGAACACAGGTGGCGCTGCAGCACAGCTTTTCCTTTGACCCATGTACTGCAATGGAGAGAAGCGTTCCTGTACCTGCCTCTCCATAGCATTACATAGGGGGAAAATATTTTTTGTTTTACTTTTTTTTTGTTTTAATTAAATTTAATTAAGCTTTGGCCACATATGGCAGGGTAGGCACTGCCTCCCCTGCCTCTTATGAGTGCACGTCTATATATATATATATATATATATATATATAAATAGCAGCGTTCACTGATTCTTATTCAAAAGAATATTAATATACAGGTATATGTTTGTTTAATAATGCCCAATCCTTTGGAATAGCCCAATCCTTTGAGGTCCATGTAGCCAAATAACTAAATGTGAATTCAGCTAAGTTCCAGGTGTATATACTGCCCTATATCATGCCACTAGTAGAGAGTTGTTCAAGGTAACAAACCATCAAAACAAAGTCAAGACTCCACTGGATTGTAAAGGTGTGGGACACATTGAAACAATCCTTGCTAAACAGTCTTTAAGACTGAAACACTCACCACCCCCGGCTTCACATGGAATCAGTTTTATGTCAGCAAAATGCTGTAGAAGGCACACGGCGTCCCATGCCTCACAAATCAGCCTCCTCTCAGCTCACTCGGCGTCATGCTATGATTATGGCTGAATAGCTGAAACATGTTAGCGGATCTCTGCTGCATGTTGCGTTTGTGACCCTTGGATGTCTTTTTAACTATGCTTCAATAAAGGATTGCTTTTTATTTAAACATTGCTGCTCAAGAACTTCCTTACTTTATATATATATATATATAGATCCTTAGGGAAAGGGCACTTCAAAGCAGTCGATATACCAGGGTGCACCGCTTGGTAAATATGTCATTCAAAAAACCCACAAACAGCAAGCAAATAAGTGGGAATGTTTTTAATGTGACGTTTTGGGGTGATAAAATACCATTTATACTTACAAACGAGCTTCTAACACATGGTGACCCCTGTCCATGTGAACGCCATAGAGGACAAGCACTTCCGGTTCAGAGTATCACATAAATATATATATATATATATTTACAATAAAAATAACATATTCCTGTATGTAAAAAACATTAGAATATGAAATATTAATAACTCCTGTTGGGTTAGTTCACGAGCGATAAGTGTTTTTTCTGTGATCTCCATTGAAGTCTATGGGAATAAGAAGCGCAGTAGTGATATCCGAAGTCCTGAAGTTAATACGCATCAGTTTTCACTTTTTGCTTTCAATTTGTAATGAGCGCACTGGCTGTTGTGTGCAAAAAGCTTACTTCTTTCCAGCAAAGTTTATGCTCGAGCGGAGCGCAAAATATCGCTCCATGTTTAAGCTAGGCCATAGTTGAGAATGAGACTTTTGAGTGCTTTACAGGTTAGGGTTAATACTTTGAATTGTATGAGGAGCCAGTGTAGGGAATAGTAGAGCAGGGCAGCTGGTGTCGATTACTGGCTTGAATCTAGCTGAAGCATTCATGATATATTATAGGGGGGGGACAGGAGGTGTTTGAGACGGCCATTTAGGAGTAGGTTACAGTGACAGCTTTTACTACGCACAGAGCATATGTACATATGCCTTATGCACCTGCATTCAAACACCTGCTCAGAGATCTGGTCAAAGCAGTTTAAGAATTATTTTTGTTAGGATGAAAAACATGAGAGATGGTGTTTACTTCATTAATTAAATAGAAAGTCAGTATATTTTAGTTTAGAAATTTAAACTATTTCACAATTATAAATTATATTACATATGCAATGCACTTTTTGTAAATAGTAAAATAATGTTAACGTTGTTAAAATATCTCAAATAATGTAAAAGCTTTTTAGTTTTCCAAGACTGCGTTTTGTGTGTTTGTTTTATCTGCAAGACTGTGTATTTTTACAAAGCAACTAAAACAAGAGACAAGAACCTCACCCTATTTTGAATTTGTATTTTATTTAAGCAGAAGGAACTCATTTTTAAGGGTATGAAATAAGGGAGCTCAGTCTGATTTTCCCATGTTAAGGAACAAATAAATTACTTGATCCCTCTAAGGCCAGATTACAAATGGAGCCCTACTTAACGCTCCCGTTTGAGCGTAAACTGCGCTAAAAGTAAACTTCAGGCGCTCGTTGAGTTGCACTTGTATTATGAGTTGAAAGTAAAGTGTTTTCGCTCTTGCTCTAACCCAACGAGCGTAAAAAGCTGAACTTAGAATATTGCATGCACGTTCACGTATTCCCTTATAGAAGTCAATGGAGCAAAAAAGTGGGGAAAAAACCCTAACACCCTACTTCTTTTGGGATTCCTGTTGAATAAAATTTGAAGTATTGTTAGCTGCCTGCATTAGAATACTTCTAACTGCTGCCTGTGTTCCTGCTACGTTTTACTGTCTGTGTATTCTGATGAACATTGCTACTTATTACTGGTGCCTCTATATCCTGATGACACTTGTTGCCTATGTTCTTGCTGGTCACGTTGTATCCTTTTGACCTTTGTTACCTAGTTCCTACTGGTCAATACTTCATGGATATCCTGATAAACATTGTTACCTAATTTTCTGCTGGCCACCACTGTCTGTGTCCTGTTGACTTTTGGTACCTAGTCCCTGCTGGTCACTACTTCATCCTTCTGAAGATTACAACCAGAGTTCTTACTAGTCATTATAGCTTATGTTCCTGTTGTTCATATTGTGTTACTCTTACTATTTCTGTTATAAATCCTGCCAGCTCTTCCTGCCTGAAGTATGCCATTAGCTATATCTCTGTGTTCCAGTTTCCCAGTGATATTTTTATTATAGTTATCCTCCGTGTGTTGTACTTGCCAGATAAAGTATTTCATTTTTACAGATTGTGTTCTAGGACTTTGCCTGCAAACTGTTTCTATTGCTTTTTTCTGCCTTCTAGCTGCACATTTTCACAACCTGCTTACCCATGTTCACTCATCTTCCTGGATCTCATATTCAGTTTAAGCTGTGACCTCCTTTTGCTCCAACCTCAGCTAGTATTGCCACTGCCTCAGCATCCTGTGCTCTTATAAGTAAACTCATGTGTATTCTACCTACATAGTTGTCCTCAAGTGCATCTGTGTTACATACAAGTACTTCATAATAATAAAGGGCGAGATAATAAGTGGAGCGCACAATATCGCTTCTGCAAATTAAATATGTGCCCTCCACTAAGTAATACCCAAGCATGCAAATGTGCACTGGTATTAGAAGTTAGGTACAATGCAAATTCGACCTCGCATTTGCATTGCACGGAAGCTTTGCTTTCACGAGAGCGCGCTTCCATAGACTCCAATGGGAGCCTCGGCATGAGAACTAGCGCAGTGAAGGGGGTAAAGTCGCGCAGCGGTGGGCAGCAAATATAAATATATATGAATATATATAGAATACAAATATTATCCGCACCTCTCAAATGAAGGAAATCCAATAAAGTAAAAATAAAAAATGATGTTTATTTATACAAAAAAAGCAATAAAATCAGTAGAAAAAATCCAGCCTGGTGGAAATGAGTGCCAAACATGTTTCGGGCCTTCTCCTAGCCCTTGTTCACTGGCATACACACAAGCTCCAACCAGACTGCTATTTAAAGCTGAGTGTCTTCAATATAGAAGTCAATTTTGCATACATTGTTCATATATCTTAATTACCTACTTTATATATATATATATACGTCAAAAGTCAACATTCCACCAAAAGAGTAAGAGAAGAAAAGGGAAACAAACACACACACATGAATTAGCAGCATCATTATTTAAGTATCTATGTATACAATTGTGTTTTTAAACCTAAAAACTCTATAATGAAAAACTTTTATTTAGAAAAATAGTGTATTTGTAATATGTACTCAATAAAATAAATTGACATCCATGAAAGAGTTTAAGCCATCCGGATGTTTGGATTGAAGCTTAAAGATCCATAGTCCCTCTCGTTGGTCCAACAGTCTTTCCTTATCACCCTCCTTCTATGCCTTGTGACATGATCAATACCTTGTATTAGTAAAAAGATGTCATTTGACTGATGTTCATGTCTGAAGTGTTTGGCTATCTGGGTGTTACTGTCAGGGTTACTGATGTCTCTTAGGTGTTGGAGGGCTCTGTCTCTTAAAGCACGCTTAGTGCGCCCTACATATTGTTTGTCACATCCCTTACATGTCAATAGATATATGATGTGTTGTATTGCATGTTATGTTATGTCTTATGTCATATTCCTCTTCAGTCACTGTAGATTTAAATTTGTTGCCTATTTTTATGTAGTGGCAAGTCTTACAGATATTGCCATTGCATTTATAACAACCCATTTTGGCAGAGAGCCAAGTATTGGATTTCTGTTTGGGTAACATGGACGGTGAAAGAATGTTCCTAAGTGTTCTGGCTTTTCTAGTAGTGAATATATACATATAAATTTATGTAGTAATATGTGCATATACACATATTAACACATATATATATATATATGTATAAAAGCATATACATATACTGTACAGTATATTTACAGGGAACACAAAGTCCCCTTAGACTGCAATGTAAAGGCACTTTTCAGTTCCGTACCCCACACCTGCCACTTTTAACCCCTAAAAACTGCTTAGTGCAGTTTTTTGTTTATTTCTAAATGCTATTTTTTTTTAAAGCACTACACACTGTATTTTGGGGGCTATTGGGGCACATTTTAAAAATTAACCTTTGGTTTGACCTTACTTTTCGGAGCGTTAATTGCTACATAAATATATGTAAGTATACATAAAAAAAATGTAAACAAAACATGTTATTGACAAAGAATCCCCCACATTAGCTCAATGGTATCATCAATTCCACCATATTTTAGATTTAGAAGAATACGCATATATTAAACACAAAAGAGGACCTATATTCATACAAATAAAAACCATGTGGGACACATTTATAACTAATGTATTTCAACCAGTGACAGATTAAAAGCTACTTGGCCTTAGAAATTACATAAAAGCAATATTCATTGGGAAAATAGAATCCTGAGCCATGGCAAAGAGTATGGGAGAGGCAAATTTAGGAAACTCTGACACATTTTTCCTTTTTCTCGTTTTTAATTTTTCTTTTTCCTGTCCTTATCAAAGCATTCTACTCAGTTCTAATTGGTATGTGAAAATGTCAGCTTAGTCTTATTCATTTGTAAACCTTTGTAAATTGTAAGAGGCTATATATATATATATATATTATATATATATATACTGTATGTATATACATATATATATATATATATACACATATACTTATGTATTTATTATATTGCTTTACTTCTTACATTCGATAAAGCTGATTTTAAAAAAAAATTGTATTTAAAGGGATAGTAAACTCCAAATTAAACTTTTATGATTCAGATGGGGCTTGTTATTTTAAACAACTTTCTAGTTTACTTTTAGCATCAAATTTGCTTTGTTCTCTTAGTATTCTTAGTTGAAAGCTAAAGCTAGGAAGGCTCATATGCTAATTTCTAAGATCTTGAAGGCCGTCTCTTATCTGAATGCATTTGACAGTTTTTCACAGCTTAGTTTGTGTATTTCATATAAATAACATTGTGCTCATGCACATGGAGTTATTTAAGAGTCAGTACTAATTGCCTGAAATGCATGTCTGTCAAAAGATCTGAGATAACGAGGCAGTCTGCAGAGGCTTAGATACAAGGTAATTACAGAGGTAAAACGTTTATTAATATAACTCTGTTGGTTATGCAAAACTGGGGAATGGGTAATAAAGGGATTATCTATCTTTTTAAACAATAACATTTTTGGTGATTACTATCCCTTTTAAAAAAGAAATATAGGTTATAGCAGTCGTGAATTTCAAAGCAAATTGTATTTGTGTGATATTCAAAGACAGACAAATTAGTTCCGCCTTTGGAAATTACCCAGCGTCCAGTCCTCATTTAGGATGTAAAACTCCAAAGGTTAATTATAGACTCAATAACTCATTTACTGACAGTAACAAAAGAGAATAGGAACTTGGGAATTATTATTCCAGTGCCCATACAAACACATTGATGAAAAACTGCTCACAATGTCACATATGAGGGTAACAGTAATTTATATCTTGATTTATTTCTTAATTTTACATAGAATGGACATCAAAGTGATTTGTTTATATTTATACATAGCATATCTCAGCAATTAAACACAGCATTATACACAACATGAATAATTTACATGCATTTATACCACTCCTTTTGTTAGCAAAAATTACATCGTTTTGCAATCCAGGGATATAATTTATTTAAATAAACATTAAAGTGCAAAAAGAAATTGCTCTATTGTGTTAGGACACGTTATTATTGTGCTGTTTCTTGTATAAAACCACAGTGGATTTGATTTAAATCATGGATTTCATTTTTAAAATAATAACTTTTCAGATTATTTTTCCAGTTATTTCAGACCATTACTGATTTGGTTAAATATCAGATATGCATAGATAGATCATTGAAATTATTGGGAACTGAATTATCTCCAGTTTAATCGGTTAATGATTCATATTTGATCAACTTTTCAGCTGTACTTTATTGGAAGGAGAAAAATAATAATTACCTTAATAATAATAAATTAGATAGTTTTATTTAACTAAAACAATAGCATATCTAATTTATAATGATTATCCCTCCTTCCTCACACTTGGGTCCTTGTGCAGATCTATTCCACTCCAAACAATCTTCTATTCAGTGAGCTTCTGAAACTTAGTATGGGTTGATTCTATGTACATAGATTTGCAGGAGAGCAATGGCATTAAAGGGACAGTAAAGTCAAAATTAAACTTTAATGATTCAGAAAGAACATGCAATTTTTAACAGTTTTCCAATTTACTACACTTATCTAATTTGATTTGTTCAAGCTCAGAAGCAATGCACTACTGTGAGCTAGCTGTTTGTCACTTTCTCACCCATGTGTTCAGCTAAGCCCCAGTGAGCACTCTTCTCCTTCAACAAAGGATACCAATGATTGAAGCAAATTTGATAATAGAAGTAAATCTGAAATCTGAAAATGGTGTGCTCTATCTGAAACCCAAAAGATATCACATGATTATGCCCTTTTAAGGTCTTTTTCTCAGCTCTGTATGTTTATTTTATAACATTTTGCTGTGAAGAAAGGACGTTATTTCTGCTGACAGAAATTCACAGTTTTGCGAACTATAAAATCAATAATGGGCTAGATTACAAGTAAATCGCTAATTTGTTGCACTGCCGTAAACGGACAAATTTGCAATAAATAACCAGCCATTACAAGTGCCTGGTTATTGTTACCACAAGCTTGCGGTAGCAATTAATGCTCCGAAAAAGATCTCTGGTTAGTTTTCAAAATATCCCCCAATTGCCTCCAAAATAAATATTTTATTTTTTTCTTAAAAGCGTTTTTTAAGGGTTAAAGTCGGCGGGTGTGGAATGTTAAAAAAAAAAAAACGGCACTGAAAAGTGCCTTAACATTGTGGTCTATAAGCATATACATAAATATTTAACATTTGCTGCCCATTGCTGTGCGACTTACTCCCTTCGCTGTGCTAGGTTCTCATGCCGTGGAACCTATGGAAACACGCTCTCATGAGCGCAAAGCTTTCCTGTAATGCGAACACAAGGTCACGTTCACATTGAGCGCACATTTAAGAGCACTGGTATTACTAAGTAGAGAGCAAATATCACTTTGCAAAAGCAATATTTTGCACTCCACTTGTAATCTTGCCCAATATGTGATAATATCTTCAAGATAGAGAAATTGCCCAAAATAATCTGACAGAAGCCTATGAGAGAGCATAACGTTGTAAATGGATTAATGGAATTAATTTACCAAAAAAAATATTAAAGGTTACAGCCATGAATATACAGCATCTTGCTAAATAATTTAAAACTAATATATATTTCAGGATGAGTAACCTTTAGATTATAATGCATCTTAAAAAGAAACTCTTTTTAGATAGAGTTTTCATCAAAAACATTTTATTTAAAAAAAAATATTATTTAAATCAAGAAAAATCAGGGTTTATCAGATTAAAAACAAAAGAAAGAAATTGAATTTTATCCACCCTACATGAAACTGTGTTTAACCCCTGGAACCCCATACTAGGACCAATTTGGTGAGCCAAAGAAAAGAGGCAAATATGTATAACCACAAACCACCTGCTGTTCCTAAGTCTACCTAAGTATGATTTTCAACAAAGGATACTAAGAGAAAGAAGTACATTTTATAAAATTAGTACACTGAAACAACTCTTAAAATTCCAAGCTATATGTAGAATTTTAATGTTAAATGTTATGCCCCTCTAACATTATATTATGGTTTATATATAGTTTATATTATGTCCTTTGCTGTAGTCAATTAAGGTCAGAATATAGGGCGCGATCCGATATGCAGCGTAGTTTGCGGCGCAAGCGAGGGAACCCCCGCCGCCCGCAGTTTCAGCTCGCAACTCGAGCTATCCTATATACGGCGCCGTCAGATGTTAAAGTGCCGTAAGTCTCACAAACCAGCGATGTCCGGAAATCTGCGTAAGTACAAATTTCTGGAGTCGCCAGTGACTTACGGCACTTTAGAAACTGCCGGCGCCTACAAAACCTGACTAAGTTATTAAATCACCCGTACTGTCTAATACGCCTCCCTAACATAGCCCGACACGTCTAACCCTCTATCTGCTATCCCCCCTCACTATCCTAACAATAAAAAAATGTATTAACCCCTAAACCGCCGCTCCCGGACCCCGCTGCCACCTAATAAAGTTATTAACCACTAAACCGCCGCTCCCGGACCTCGCCGCCAGCTATATTAAATATATAACTTCCTAAAGTGAGCCCCTACCCCGCCGCCATCTATTTTAAAATGATTAACCCCTAATTTAATCCCCCTACACCGCCGCCACCTATATTAAATTATTTAACCCCTAATCTAATCCCCCTACCCCACCGCCACCTATATTAAATTATTTAACCCCTAATCTAATCCCCCTACCCCGCCGCCAGCTATATTAAACTATTTAACCCCTAAAATACTAAACTATCCCTACCACTAAACCTAAGTCTAACCCTACAAATAGCCCTGAAAAGGGCTTTTTGCGTGACATTACCCCAAAGTAAACTGCTCTATTGCCAGCCCTTAAAAGGGCTTTTTGCGGGGCATGCCCCAAAGAATTCAGCTCTTTTACCAGCCCTTAAAAGGGCTTTTGGTGGGGCTTTGTCACAAAGTAAACAGCTCTTTTGCATCTAATCTAATCCGCCTACACCGCCGCCACCTATAATAAATGTATTAACCCCTAATCTAATCCCCCTACCCCGCCGCCACCTATATTAAATTAATTAACCCCTAATCTAATCCCCCTACACCGCCGCCAGCTATATTAAACACATTAACCCCTAATCTAATCCCCCTACACCGCCGCCAGCTATATTAACTATATTAACCCTAATTATATTAGGGTTAATATAGTTAATATAGTTATTATATTATATATATTAACTATATTAACCCTAATTATATTATGGTTAATATAGTTAATATCGTCATTATATTATATATATTAAGTATAATAACCCTATCTAACTCTAACATCCCTAACTAAACTCTTATTAAAATAAATCTAATATTAATATTATTAATTAAAATATTCCTATTTAAATCTAAATACTTACCTATAAAATAAACCCTAAGATAGCTACAATATAATTAATAATTACATTGTAGCTATTTTAGGGTTTATATTTATTTTACAGGTAACTTGGTATTTATTTTAACTAGGTACAATAGCTATTAAATAGTTAATAACTATTTAATAGCTACCTAGTTAAAATAATTACCAATTTACCTGTAAAATAAATCCTAACCTAAGTTACAAATACACCTACACTATCAATAAATTAAATAAACTACAAATATCTAAACTAAAATACAATTAAATAAACTAAACTAAATTACAAAAAAAAAACAGTAAATTACAAAAAATAAAAAAAAGATTACAAGATTTTTAAGCTAATTACACCTATTCTAAGCCCCCTAATAAAATAATAAAGCCCCCCAAAATAAAAAAAATCCCCTACCCTATTCTAAATTTAAAAAGTTAGCTCTTTTACCTTACCAGCTCTTAAAAGGGCCTTTTGCGGGGCATGCCCCAAAGAAAACTGCTCTTTTGCCTGAAAAAAAAAAACACAATACCACCCCCCAACATTACAACCCACCACCCACATACCACTACTCTAACCCAAACCCCCCTTAAATAAAGCTAACACTACCCCCTGAAGATCTCCCTACCTTGTATTCACCCAGCCGGGCAGAACTCTTCATCCGATCCGGGCGATGTCTTCAATCAAGCGGCAAAGAAGTCTTCTTCCATCCGGGCGATGTCTTCAAGCAAGCGGCAGAGAGTCTTCTTCCATCGGGCGACGTCTTTAAGCAAGCGGCAGAGAGTTTTCTTCCATCCGGTGATGTCTTCATGCAAAGCAGCATCTTCAATCTTCTTTCTTCGCTCCTCCGCCGCAGAGCATCCATCCGGCACGACGACTTCCCGACGAATGATGTTCCTTTAAATGACGTCATCCAAGATGGCGTCCGTCGAATTCTGATTGGCGGATGGAAGAAGACTCTCTGCCGCTTGCTTGAAGACATCGCCGGATGGAAGAAGACTCTCTGCCGCTTGCTTGAAGACATCGCCGGATGGAAGAAGACTCTCTGCCGCTTGCTTGAAGACATCGCCCGGATGGAAGAAGACTTCTTTGCCGCTTGATTGAAGACATCGCCGGGATCGGATGAAGAGTTCTGCCCCGCTGGGTGAATACAAGGTAGGGAGATCTTCAGGGGGGTAGTGTTAGCTTTATTTAAGGGGGGTTTGGGTTAGAGTAGGGGTATGTGGGTGGTGGGTTGTAATGTTGGGGTGGTATTGTGGGGGGTTTTTCAGGCAAAAGAGCAGTTTTCTTTGGGGCATGCCCCGCAAAAGCCATTTTAAGGGCTGGTAAGGTAAAAGAGCTAACTTTTTTAATTTAGAATAGGGTAGGGAATTTTTTTTATTTTGGGAGGCTTTATTATTTTATTAGGGGGCTTAGAATAGGTGTAATTAGCTTAAAAATCTTGTAATTTTTTTTTATTTTTTGTAATTTAGTGTTTGTTTTTTGTAATTTAGTTTAGTTTATTTAATTGTATTTTAGTTTAGATATTTGTAGTTTATTTAATTTATTGATAGTGTAGGTGTATTTGTAACTTAGGTTAGGATTTATTTTACAGATAAATTGGTAATTATTTTAACTAGGTAGCTATTAAATAGTTATTAACTATTTAATAGCTATTGTACCTAGTTAAAATAAATACCAAGTTACCTGTAAAATAAATATAAACCCTAAAATAGCTACAATGTAATTATTAATTATATTGTAGCTATCTTAGGGTTTATTTTATAGGTAAGTATTTAGATTTAAATAGGAATATTTTAATTAATAATATTAATATTAGATTTATTTTAATAAGAGTTTAGTTAGGGAGGTTAGAGTTAGATAGGGTTATTATACTTAATATATATTAATATATATATATAATATAATAACGATATTAACTATATTAACCCTAATATAATTAGGGTTAATATAGTTAATATATATAATATAATAACTATATTAACTATATTAACCCTAATATAATTAGGGTTAATATAGTTAATATAGCTGCCGGCGGTGTAGGGGGATTAGATTAGGGGTTAATTAATTTAATATAGGTGGCGGCGGGGTAGGGGGATTAGATTAGGGGTTAATAAATTTATTATAGGTGGCGGCGGTGTAGGGGGATTAGATTAGATGCAAAAGAGCTGTTTACTTTGTGACAAAGCCCCACCAAAAGCCCTTTTAAGGGCTGGTAAAAGAGCTGAATTCTTTGGGGCAAAGCCCTACAAAAAGCCCTTTTAAGGGCTGGCAATAGAGCAGTTTACTTTGTGGTAATGTCACGCAAAAAGCCCTTTTCAGGGCTATTTGTAGGGTTAAACAGGTTTAGTGGTAGGGATAGTTTAGTAATTTATAGGTTAATTAATTTAATATAGGTGGCGGCGGGGTAGGGGGATTAGATTAGGGGTTAATTAATTTAATATAGGGTTAATTAATTTAATATAGGTGGCGGCGGGGTAGGGGGATTAGATTAGGGGTTAATTAATTTAATATAGCTGGCGGTGGTGTAGGGGGATTAGATTAGGGGTTAATTAATTTAATATATGTGGCGGCGGTGTAGGGGCATTAGATTAGGGGTTAATTAATTTAATATAGGTGGCGGCGGTGTAGGGGGATTAAATTAGGGGTTAATAATTTTAAAATAGATGGCGGCGGTGTAAGGGGCTCACTTTAGGGGGTAGTTTAATGTAGTTGGCGGCGGGGTAGGAGCTCACATTAGGGGGTTATACTTTTATTGTAGGTGGCGGCTGGGTCCGGGAGCGGCGGTTTAGGGGTTAATAACTTTACTAGGGATTGCGGCGGGGGATCGCGGTTGACAGGTAGATAGACATTGCGCATGCGTTAGGTGTTAGGTTTTATTTAGCAGATTGCGGTTGACAGGTAGATAGACATTGCGCATGCGTTAGGTGTTAGGTTTATTTTGTAGCTAGTTTAGGGAGTTACGGGGCTCCAATAGACAGCGTAAGGCTTACTACGGCTGCTTTTTGTGGCGAGGTGAAAATGGAGTAAGATTTCTCCATTTTCGCCACGTAAGTCCTTACGCTGTATATTGGATACCAAACTGCGCTGGTTTGGTATACCTGCCTATGGCCCAAAAAACTACGGGCGACGGCAGAAATATACGAGCGTAACTTCTAGGTTACGCCGTATATAGGATACCAAACCAGCGCAAAATTCAGCTTCACCGGCATTTGCGGGCGACGCTGCATATCGGATCGGGCCCATAATGTTTTTGGGTTAGAGTTTAGAATCCAGCAGGTTTCATTTTACAAATGAAGTTTTAAAGATAAAGGGCAAGAGAGGCAGGTAACATAGTAACTTCAGTGTCCCTTTAACATTATTACTTTTACTGAGCATATGGACGCTACATCATCATAATATGACTTTAAAGGGACATTAAACCCAAAATGTTTCTTTTATGATTTAGAAAGCATGCAATTTTAAACAACTTTCTAATTTACTTCTATTATCTAATTTGCCTCATTCTCTTGATATACTTTGCTTAAAAGCATATCTAGATAGGCTCAGTAGCTGCTGATTGGTTGCTGCACATAGATGCCTCGTGTGATTGGATCACCCATGTGCATTGCTATTTCTTCAACAAAGGATATCTAAAGAATGTAACAAATTAGATAATAGAAGTAAATTGGAATGTTGTTTAAAATTGTATTTTCTACTTGAATCATGAAAGATTTTTGGGGGGTTTAGTGTCCCTTTAAGGCTTTGTATCTCTAGATCTACAGAGCAAACTCTACTTCTTTCTGCTAAATTGTAAAAAAAGCAGTAGTCTTGGCTTCGGAATTGCCTAAAAATTCCTATATGGAAAAACATATTTTCTAAATTTATATAACATTATAATCATTTTAAAAATGTCATTGGACATAGAATTTATCTAGCTCTGTATGTCAATCCTTTTATTATCTTTCAGTTGTTCTCTCTCTCGGGCTCTGATATTCATAAGCTCGCCGCTCAGGTAAGATGATCTACGACATCTCTTCAGTAGGGAGACGTCCCTAAAAAAATGTTAGAAACAGAAATTTTAAAGACATTTATCTCAATATGCAGAGTTTTGTATGTGAAGGAGAGACATCTACATTATAATATAAGGTCTAAAAAAAAACCAAAGATTTTGCATGATTTCTCTCTGTGCCGGCAAAGTTTTAAATATCAGGCCCTAGGCCCGAAGACATACACATACATACATATATATATATATATATATACACGTACAGGGGTAACTCTTTTTATTGCGCTTGACTTTAATGTGCTTCACTTTATTGTGATTCGCAGAAATTGCATTTTTTACAAATTGATGGTTTGTGGCAACCTTGTGTCGATCAAGTCTATCGGTGCAATTTTATTGCAATATTCACTTTATTGCGGTGGTCTGGAATCAAACTTGCAATATCTCAAAGGTACGCCTGTATATATATCCTCTGTGTGTATGTGTGTGTGTATATATATATATATATATATATGTCTATATAAATATAGTGTGTAATATATATATATATACACACTTTGTCATATACCATATCCCTGTTAAACAAATGTATCAATGAAAACAGATCGATATTAATTTAAAAATATTTTTTTTTTAAGCTCATCTTCAGTTAGCACTCAAGCGAAAGCCAGAGTTGAGTTATTTGTCTTTTAGGTGAAGGATTTAGCCCGGCCGCTAATATATTACTTTCAACTTGTAACACGGAAGTAAAAATTGAAGAACTATTGTACATTCTAGTATAGAATTAGACTTTTCTATTAACACAAAATCCAGAGCGAGATCAGCACAAACCTCTCATCGTCTAGCAGCTAAAGAGCTACTTAAAAAAACTTCAATATAACAATGTAACATATTATTTGGTTAAGTTTAGCATCATAGATTCACCTGAACAAACAAGGGCACAAACACACAAAAATGCATTTTTTTAAATCAAATTTGATACTTTAAACCCAGAGAATGTTAATATAACACCCAATACACGTTTTATGTTATGCAGTAGGTCCTAACACCATTAAACTGGCCTTAGCGTTGCTTATACTGACAACAGAAGCAGAAACAAATAACTAAATTATTTTCAAAGCCTAGTTTTTTTTTTTGTGTGTGTGTGAAAAAAAAGATTCTAAATAGGATGAAATATGCTAAATGATCTACATTCACTTATGAACTGCCCTGTAACTAACAAACTGTTCATTATGCTGTAGCGCCCTCTTGTGGTGAATTGAACCCAGATTTATCTATTCTTAGCTAATCTAAACCATTGTATTCATAGCTACAAAAAGAAAATAAATATCCCAAATATATGACCCTGACCTCAAGTTTGCAGGTAACTGAACTTTATTGTTCCAGATATGTATTATGAGTGGGTGTAAAGGATAGTATTTGGGCATTTACAATGTGCATAACACTCACAGTGAGAGCCTAGTACTAAGAAAACAGTCCGAATGTTGCTTTTAATACAGAACAGCTAAACGGTAACAGTATTCTGCAACCTTCTAATAGATTAACCTATCAGCAGAGCCTAAATGTTATTATATATTATATTATATATATTAGTTCTGCAGAATCTGTTGGTGCTCTATAAATAAAGGACCATAACAATAATATTAAAACATTAAAATATTGTTTGCTGCAGTTGCTTTTCAATGGTCAAACTCTACCCAATGATTTCCTTAATCGGAGGAGACAATTCTAATTTGACTCTTTATTGTGTTAACAAAATCTCCAGCTTCAGCAGAAACAATTAAACCAAAATGTGTTCCTGCTACGATGGACAGGTGTAAATATATACCGTATGTAGGAGACTATCCTGTCCTGGATAGTAGTTGTGAAGGTTAAAGCATGTGAATAGCTAAGGTGTGTACCACTGGGCATAAAATGGCACACGCGGGTCTGTATTTTTAAAGTTTGATTCATTCCTGTCCATTGTTTTGTAATACTAAAGCAGTTCTAAACATTTTTTTAGAGGTCTGTGACTATTTGTGATATAAATTTCTGCTGTTTCTCTAGTAACGTTTTTATTTTGGGGGAGCTTTTCTAAAATTTGATAAATTTGTTTTTTATTTTCTGTAATCTTAGATTTTTTTATTTTATGTAATTGTAGTTTAAAGGGACAGTCTACACCAGAATTTTAATTTTGACTAAACTACTAGAAGTAGTTTTATTTTATTTTTATTTTAATAGTAACTTTAGTATTTTGTAATATATGTAATTTGGGTTCATTTAGGGGGTGTTAGGTTAGGGGGTGTTAGGTTAGGGGGCTTAGTAATTTAATTATTTATTTGCATTGTGGGCTTTGGCAGTTTAGGGGTTAATACTTTGATAGGTAGTTTGCGTTGTGGGCTTTGGCGGTTTAGGGGTTAATACTTTAATATGAAGTTTGTGTTGTGGGTTATTGCGGATTAGGGGTTAATAGTTTTATTAGGTCGTTTGCGATGTTGGGGTTGGCGGATATAGGGGTTAATACTTTATTTGTAGTTGCGGTGTGGGTTTGATGGCGGATATAGGGGTTAAAACACTTCATTCGTTATTGTGGTGGGGGTTGAGGGTTGACAGGTAGATAGATATTGCGCATGCGTTAGGTTTTAGTTTATTTTTGCAGGCAGTTTCGGGAGTTACGGTGCTCCCATACTCAGCGCAAGGCCTGCTACGGTTGCCTTAGTATGGCGAGGTGAAAATGGCTAAGATTTCTCCATTTTAGCCATATAAGTCCTTGCGCTGAATATTGGATACCGATTTGCAACGCAGTCTCATGTTAGCTTATGGGAGTAAAAATTGCAGGCGATGGCTGAAATATATACGCGCGTAACTTGTATGCTACGTCTTATATATAATACCAAAATCGTGTAAATACCGGTGTCGCCGGCTTTTGCGGGTGACGCTGCATATGTAATGGGGCCCATTGTATTCTGTTCCACCCTATATGGTTACATAACCCCCTCCCCTATTTTTTCCAGGTGGAATGGATTAAACCCCAATGATATAATTGATGCTCTTAACTACACACCAGTGTCCACAATTATTTAGTAAAGCCCCATTAACCACTATATTGCAGTGGATGACTCATTCTCATCATGACCAGGCAAGTTCATTGCTTAGGGAGTATAATGACAATGGACCTAAGATTCTTTACCTCTATTTGCAATATCAGGTTGTGAGCACAATGGAGTTGCCCAAAGGTAGAGGCAGTTCCTCAATGCTATCTATGCAAGGAAAATTGGTTTTTATGCTTCTACATGACATAGAGGGCCATGTGGCCCCTCTTTGAATGAAGATAGACTCCTTGTTTAAATGAGAGGATGCTTGTCCCTCTTAGATGCAGGTGATCATCAGAATTATGGTGATTATTTAGTACTAAAGGAACCTGTGGAGGTTGCAGCAGTTCATTTTTTGGGGGGGAGCAACCACTTGAACTTTTGGTAGGTACTGTCATTTAGATGCTATAAGGCATGGGTGCCTGTCCTTCAGATTTGTACTGCCCTCTCCTAGTTGTAACACAGTACAGCCTTTTATACATGATTCAACCAGGTGGTTGGTAATATATACTTACAAAAAAACTTTATATCCAAGTAAAAATAAAAAGAAACACATTATGTTAAAAACAGAAAATACTTATTTTTTCTTTAAAAATGAGCAGAAATTAACAGCGCAGTCCCTGCCTATGACATTCCGAGATGTTAAATTGCATTTTGCCTCTTCTGAGCATGGACAAGAACTGACTTCCTGTTTCTAGCTTTCACTTAGAAGTAAACCAGCTCGTGTTACTCTAGAAGATTTATTACATCAAATTAGCTTCCTGTAGAGAACCCAGTCCCCTTGTGGTGCTGTGACAGGCAGTAATGGATCCTGCACAAAAGTAAAAAAAAGAAGGGGGAAAAAGAAACAGTAAAATCCTTTTAAAATAATGAAAAATATAAATTATAATTATTTCTATTACATATAACCTACTGCTTAATTCTTTTTATTACAACAATTAAACAGACTGTCTTATATCCCTTTAAATTACTTTCCAGGCAGCACAGCAAATTCAAAGTTGCTCCTCCTGCATCATTTGTGAATTTACAGAGTGGATCTTCAGTTAAAACTTAGCAAACAGCCCTATGTGAGTGTGAGTAAGGGTGTCAGATTGCACTCACATGCAGCTGCACTCAGAGATTGGTCCTTCTTTCTAAGAATGTAAGTTTTGCTTCTTCTTTTTTAACTGGGTCTCACTGATTTTGGCTATATGTCTGTCTAAATGTATTCTCTACTTGCAAGCAGGTCTTGTTTTCTAATATATGAGTCTCATAAGGCAAATCTGGTTTAGCTCCACAGCAGACTGTATCTCCTTTATTTGATGTGATCCTTATTATTAAAAAAAAAAACAACAACAACAACATTGTACTGCAACATTCTGCTTTATACAGACTTCCAAGCTTTCTGCTCAAAATGCTTCATCTATTCCTTCAATGCATGATTTAATAGTTATATACACAAGTAAGAAGCCACTTAGGATATAAATATTAATGTGTGTATTTATATATATATATTCTATCCATACCTATAACCCAAAATATAATACAATAATAGATCTAAGTGTTAAAGGCAGATGTTATTAGGAAACTGACTGAAATGTATTTAATGTAGTGTTTCAAATCTGGATCCTGATTTGGGACTTCACAAGCAGCTGTAGGGTCAGGTCTCTAATCTGATGTGGGTACGGGACTTCACAAGCAGCTGAAATTCCAGGTGTCTAATCTGATGTGGGTATGGGACTTTGCAAGCAGTTTATAGGCCGGGGTGCCGATTTATTAACCCCCGTATTCAGCCAAATGCATCTGTTTCCTTCAGGCTCGTGGGAAACAGGAGTTAAGAAGCAGCGGTCTTAAGACCGCTGCTCCTTAACTCTTCCGCCACCTCTGAGGGGGAGAACAGCAATCAGCCCGATCGGATACGATTAGGTTGATTGACACCCCCTGCTAGCTGCCAATTGGCCGCAAATTTGCAGGGGGCGGCATTGCACAAGCATGTCACTAGAAATGCTTGTGCAATGATAAATGCCGACACAATATGCTGTCAGTATTTATCGATGTGGGGCAGACATGATCCGCTACAGCGGATCATGTCCGTCTGCACTTTGATAATTCGACCCCCTGGTCTCTAATCTGTAAGGAACTTCACAAGCATTTGATGGGGTAGGTGTCTAATCTGATGTGTGGTATAAGACTTCATAGGGGACTGCAGGGCCTGGTGCCTAATCTGTTGTGGGTATGGGACAACCCATGGGGTGCAGTGTCAGGTGATTAATCTGATGTGTGTATAGGATTTCACAAGTAACTGCAGGGTCAGGATTTTAATTTAATGTGGGAATGATACTTCACAGGGGGCTACAGGGTCAGGTATCTAATCTGATATGGGACTACTCAAGCAGGTGCAGGGTTAGTTGTCAAATCTGATGTTGTTATCAAACTTCACAAGCAGCTGCAGCACCAGGTGCCTTTTCTGATGTGGGTATGGGAATTCACAAGCAGCTGCAAGGCCAGGTGTCTATTCTGATGTGGGTATGGGAATTCACAAGTAGCTGCATGGTCAGGTATCTAATATCTAATATGATGTGGGTATAGGACTTTGCAAGCAGCTGCAGGGTCCGGTATTTTTATGGGACTTCAAAGCTGCAGCACTAGGTGTCTAATCTGATGTGGGTATGGGAATTTACAAGGGGCTGCAGGGCCAGGTGTCTCATCTGATGTTGGTATGGTACTTCATAGGGGGCTGCAGCACCAGGTGTCTAATCTGATGTGGGTATGGGACTTCACAGGGGGCTGTTGCACCCAGTGTCTAATCTGATGTGGGTATGATACTTCACAGGGGGAGGCAGCACCAGGTGTCTAATCTGATGTGGGTATGGGACTTCACAGGGGGCTGTTGCACTCAGTGTCTAATCTGATGTGGGTATAGAAATTCACAACAGGCTGCAGAGTCAGGTTGCTATATTGATGTGGGTATGGGATTTAATAGGGGCCTGCAGCACCAGCTGTCTAATCTGATGTGGTTATGGGAATTCACAAGGGGCTGCAGGGTCAAGTGTCTCATCTGATGTTGGTATGGGACTTCACAGGTGGCTACAGTGCCAGGTGTCTAATCTGATGTGGTTATGGGAATTAACAAATATCTGCAGAACCTGGGATCTAATCTGATGTTGGTAAGAAGATTTAAGATGGGCTATAGAAGAGGAGTCTGAGGTGTGATGTTTGAAGGTGGCTAAGAGAAGGGCTAAAGGTCTATGGGTCTTATCTGCTGTGGGTATGTGGCTGACAGATGAGCTACAATAGCAGGCATTGAGAAGGAGGTTTTAAATCATATTTTTATTTGTAAACCATATAAATGGACTAAAAGTATCATTTTTAGCTGTAATTCTCAGTGATATCTCTGTCCATGCTGTGATACAGTGGGGTGCACCCTGGTAGATAGTCATCCTTTTTTATTTTGATTTGTCCTCCTCCCTAGAAAGATTTATGTGGATGCCCTACTGTAAGTCATCCCATAGTGTAAACAAAGAGCACACCCACTGCAATGTATACAGTCTAGAATAGATCAATAGACTGCAAGCAAGGTAGCAGGTGTACACTTGGTTTAGCTTAGATGCAGGTGCTTCATTATTTGATTAGCTGTACCTCCACCTTTCCAAATATTAAAAAGAGGCCTGCCACTTTAAAATCAAATAAAATACCATACTTGGTTCAAAATTTGATTTTTTAAGATTTTTCAGTAATACTTTTATGCAGGAAAAAGCATTGTTATTTTTTTATTTTAAATGTCTACATTAGTAAAACTCACTGAATTTTCAAAAGAAAAAGGGCAGAACTCTCCAGCATGGTGAGCTCTCTCTCATTTATGTATGTGAAGCAGAGAAGAGCCCCGTGTAATATAGCACTGCATGATATGAGAGTTTTGTTATACTTTATGCATTGCATTTTATATTACTATACATTTCAGATTGGGTCATTTTGGTATTATTGCATTTAAGCTTTGCACTTTCCATTTTAATACATTTCCAATATCTCATATTTTAATACATTTAAATTTTGATCTAGCAGTGATTTTACTAATCCTGGTTATGCTTTGAAAGCTTCTGTGTTACTTTAATAGCTTAGGATCATACTTTGTTTATTTCTGTGTAGCTTTTACAAATTACATTGGACTTTGTAAGTGCGGCATTGCAAACTAAAACTGATAGTTTCAGAAAGTGGGAGGGAGAGGGCAGTACCCTGGGCTGAACAGGGGAGTTCCCAGGGTATGTCTGAAGCTCTCTCACAAGTCTTATGACATTTTCTAAGCATTCTGAACAAGCTGATCTCACTGATTTGTCTTGCCAGCTGTATTCAGGTGAAGTTTGATCAAAATTTACAATACACTTATTTTAAATAACATAAAAGTAATATATACTAAAATATAGACAAAAACAAGTTTAATTGTAGTGAAAATATTTCATTTTAATTTGGAATGGATGCAAACTGAGCCTTTATATCAGCCCCAGGGGTTCTACAGTTACCTTCTCTCTCCCATGTGAAATTTTGTATGCTACAGAGCTTCATTACTTTCTATGGAAGGCATCTCTCATCTATCTGGGATTTCCAAGTGCATCCCCTCCTGCCCCTGTGAACTATAATTTCTCTACAAACTAGAGAATGTTTGATTATCTGTCCCATAGAAAATAATGACTCTCTGGGAAACTGAAGCTGACAGTTTTTCCTGTGTAATTTTTTTTTTTTTACAATCTACTTTGTAAAAGATACACATAAATATACAAAGTATGAACCTAATTTGTTAAAGTTACATAGAAGCGGTAAAGGCTTAATCAGAATTTGTAAAATCACAATCCTAAACACACTGCTGTATACAAAATGAAATACAAAACAGAAAGTTCTAAGTTGAAATGTAATTAAATTTAATCTGAAGTGCAAAGTGATACAAAATAGAAAGCACAAACTATAAATGCAGCAGAACTATCATGTCATGCAGTGCTATATTGCACTGGACTTGTCTCTCCTTCACATACAGAAAGGCAGGGAACACCTTGGAGAAGCAAAATCTGCCTTTTGAAAATTTCACTAGGGATCTTGCAATGCTGGAGGATCGTTTTAGAATATCTCACCTGAGCAGAGAGGTTTTGAATATAAGGACTATCTTGCACACAGGAAATCAGCAGATCACTTACCTACCTGCACCTAACTAATAAATGAATGTAGCCTTAAACCACCATCTTTTGCATATAAAATATGACCCAAAGTATAACATTATAAAGAATAAGCAGTCTGCATGGTTTTAAGATTTGTATCGATTATTGTTGAAACAACATAGCAAGGCGATTATATTGGTGTGCTAGGCAATTAGCATTGCTAATGTTTTAAAGCTGAGTAATTTTGTTGTAGAACAGGCATGGAGAGAGCACCACTTTGCTCTGTATATAACATCAGGAGGAATTGTAAATAAAATATAAATGTTATGCAACATATAGCAACAGTAACCTTAATACTGCTAGGAAAGAAAACAATTCTGTGAATACAATGTTAAAATGTGTATCCAAATTATTACAAATCCAGAAATATTTGTATTAAAATGTATAGACCTTAAAACAATTACAGTGTATTAAAGGGACAGTAAAGTCAAAATTAAACTTTCATGATTCAGATACAGCATGCAATTTTAAACAACTTTTTAAATTTATGCCTATTATCAAATTTGCTTTGTTCTCTTGGTATCCTTTTGTTAGAAGTAAATCTAGGTAGACTGATAGGTGCTACAGAGAGTGTACGTGTCTGTTATGTCTTAATTTAAAGACTTTGTTAATAAGATTCTGTAACTTGATATGAAATAAAGGTAGTGTTGCTCTTTTATGATGTAAGCAGAAAATAAAGTTTTAAATTATCTGCATAGGCAATGTGAGTAAATTATTATTATAAAATCTTATTACAGACCATAAGTATATGTTCAGATTGGAGTTTGAATCTGTATAGGTAGAATGCTTGTGCAGTAAAACATATGATAATCTCAGGTACAGAGACAAAGTTTAAGGTATGCCACTTCCTGTCTTCACGCGCACACACACACTCAAACTAAAATATATACAAATCCAGTCAAATCACACAATCCAAGTAATCCAGTATATGTAAGGTAAATCTTTAAGTAAGAATTATAGCAAGAATACGGAACAAATTCAGTACAGGACTGAACAAGCAATGTACATGAATAGCACTCAACAATTGGATAAGCATATGTCAATATTCGATACAGGATAGAAAGGATCCATGCAAGAACATACTGTCTGCATAGAGGCGTTTAAAACTTAACTTTTATTTCGCAATAAAAACAAATTGAAATGATACACACAATTAAAAACACTGTAACAGAAGGGGCCCCCCAAGGTGAGAGGATAAAGGTACTGCTCCAGGTAGCAGTGGGGCAATAATGTGTGGGTACCCGGTACAATATAGGTAAATAATAATATAGGTCTCCTCCAATAGCCACAGAGCATATGGACACACTGACTGGGGAAGGGATACAAATATCTACCCAGACGTGGGATAAGAGTAGTGTGGTTGAATCTAAGATAGAAAAAGATTAACCAAAAGCTCAGAAGTGGAATAGGGGTACCAAGCAAAGGCTAACTCGGTTAATATTGAATATCGTGAGGGTGAATCAGTGTAACTGGAAAACCATCCTATTAATCCAATTAGAGTTTACAAATATATGAGGTAAATAGTATCACTATCACTGATAGTCAGTAGTATGGCCTAAAGTGAGTCAAATGGCATATGTTATAAGGTGTGAATCTATATATTTATAAACGTGATGGAGACGGTAAAAATTAAGTATTAAACAATATTACCTGCCCACTGCGGGTATGTATCTACTGGCAATATTCAAATCACACAGTGCCTAGCTGCTGGGACAAAATGTATATCCTAGTAGTTGATATTACAGATCTCCAGCCATCTAAGTATGATCCTATTGATTGGATTGCCCCTCAGGTGGGTATAATAGTAGAGTACAATGACTGCACCCAAAAGTAGGTGGATTTAATATTCTTGAAATCAATATTAATAGTACCACATAGATTGGGTTAGCATGTATTAATATATAAACCCTGGATAGAGGAGGTACAGTAAGGATAAGACCAATCCCTTACACAAGTACCTATAAAGTAAAGATATAACTTATAGCTATTAGCTATGCCTGTAACCACTAAAAGGTAGTTTTATTGTTCTGTAGGTACAATATCCTAGACAGCTAAATAGGTATACTGTAGTTTTGGACAACACACGACCCACTCCCAATTGGTTTAAGGGAATAATTAGTAGTCAAGATTTTTCATATAGTAGAGATTTACCCGTAGCAATTAGCTGTACATGAGACTACTGAGAGGTAATGGTATATCACTGTGGGTGTTACACCATAGAAAGCTGAGTAGGTATATCATTGATATTTATATGCAAGTTTTTGCTGTAGTGAATAGGTGATTTAAGGAACAATACATTTTAAAACAACAATCAGGTGTGTTTGGTGTGACTGTATTTATTAGAAAGCACAAATCCCTCTCCCAATTGATTTTGGGGGGATCATTAATATTCAGGAGATCCAACTGTATTTGCGCGTGTGCAATTAGAATTCTGTCTAGTATAAACCTTAAATTAAATATCTGTATCTATATAGAGAGAGGAATGCAGTGTCAAATAAATCCATTTAACAGTCTGCCACAGTTGTCATGTGACTTTAGAAATAAGTATAATTAGACACCGTCTAGCTCTCCCCACTCTAAAGTGATACCACTGAGTATCTACATGTATATTTCTCTAAATTATCTAAGATTGTATAGTTCAAAGATTGTAATTAATTTCATTAGACAATAGATAGTGTGAGAGCGTAAAGGTTAAACCATATAGTTAACAAATAAAGTGTCTAAAAGGTACTCCCAAAGGAGTATGGGTTGGGAGGTTTATTACCAAATAAGATTAAAAATAATAATATTACCTATTATACCGTCCTGTCAAAGACAGGAAACATTACATAATATCAAGTACCAAAGATACCGGAGCAGAACTAAGTAATACTAGAGGGACTACCAAATAGTGAAAAGTCAAAATAAGTTTACGGAACTAAAGGTAGACCCACGAGGGCCGTTACAGCAGTTTAAAACACACAACCGGAGAGGGACCTAAGCGTCCCAACTCCCCCTAACATGTTTCGCAAAAGAGCTTTATCAAAGGTGGGGCGGCCGGCTCTATTGCAGACATTTATAGGCTGAAATGTTCGTTACGTCATGGTACTCCCTCAGCAGTGATAAGAGAAGTGTATAGTGCTTGCTCATTGGTTCTGCTGGGGGGCGCGGCTGACCAATCAAATGGTCAGTTTAGAGACGTGTAAGGACGTTTTCATGGTAACCGTGTTAAACAACAACACTGCAGAAAAGCACAGATTGATAATCGGGTAAATCCCTGGATCTAACATCCAAGCCAGTCGAATGTACCCTCAATATAGCAAAAAAGAGGATTTGCACTCACAGTTGGACCGGTCAATTCCCTGCTCTCACACCGATCTAAGGATGGAATATTCATAGGTAAATAACCGATTTATCGTAAGACATATTATGAGAACCGGCCAGTCGTTACAAGTCATAGATACACATATGATGTGTGCTCTTATAAAAATAACAATAACAGAGGTGATTCAAATAAGTAACTAAGTCAAAGGTTATCTTAGGGTAATCCTCCGTTCACATCCATAATAGAAATACCCATTTTCATACATAAGGGGAAGGGGAGGAAGGGAGAATGAAAATGGGAAATACTGCATTTGTATCAAACATATTTATATTTTTATTTTAATAGTATGCACCTCAGAGCCGGATGGCAATATAAACTTGAAGGGATTCCTAAGGAGGTGATAGTGAGTGGCGGCGGTTTGCCTTTGTGGAGTAAAAAATGTGATCATGTGAAATAAAACACCCTATAAGAAGCTAATAATTACTAAGGTAACAGGTGTGTGGACAAATGTGAACATCACAGTGCTGTGGTGCGTGATAGGGGGGCTTTTATGGCCCCGGAATATTAGAGACATATAATACAAATTTTAATTAAAAAAATATACAAGGGTAATAGTCAGATATAGTGAAAGGTAAACACAAATAACGGAACAAATATAAGTTCCGCATGGTGATAATGTGTAAATAGAATGTATTTTTTGCATAATCCCAATAGGGTGTGAAAATAACCAAAAAATGGATAAGAGTGAAAATAGTTTATATTAAGAATCACCATCTTAGGTTACAGATTGTAATTACACCACAATGACTGTGCTTTAAAAAAAACATGAGAATAAACATGAAAATACTAATGAAAATAATTTGTATTAAGATGAAAAAATTGACCTCTGTTGGAGGAGGGAAGACCAGGGGTAAATAGATATGGAGTTTGCAGGTACGGAGAGGGGTGGCCAAGGCAGTCAACCCCTTTAAATTGAAATCACCTCAAGTTTATGTCACAAAATGGTACTGGATTTATTCCTAAGGAATTTTTATATTATAAGAAACATGCATAGTTATTCTGTTCGTTAAGTCCCTTAGGGTCAACACAGTCAAGCAAATAGATCCACCTACATTCTGATCTTAACAAAGCTTGCTCCAAATTGCCCCCCCGAATGCCAAGGGAAACTTTTTCCATTCCCTGGCATTTCAATCTTGAAGGATTGGATTGGTGGTACTGCAAAAAATGTAGAGCCACAGAAGTCAAGGGCTTATCCTCTTCCAAGTCTTTGCCTGCATTTTTAATATTTCGAATATGTTCTTGCAGTCTACGATGTAACTTGCGGCTCGTCATACCAACATATATCTTCGGGCAGGGGCAATGTAAAGCATATATGACACTTTGAGTAGTGCAGCTGATGTAATGTTTTATATGATGTGTTCGTCCGAATCTATCATGGATACTATCACTTTTTATGATGTGTTTGCAGCTGGAACATGAGCCACACGGAAAAGAGCCAGGGACCTATATACGATATATGTTGGTATGACGAGCCGCAAGTTACATCGTAGACTGCAAGAACATATTCGAAATATTAAAAATGCATGTTTCTTATAATATAAAAATTCCTTAGGAATAAATCCAGTACCATTTTGTGACATAAACTTGAGGTGATTTCAATTTAAAGGGGTTGACTGCCTTGGCCACCCCTCTCCGTACCTGCAAACTCCATATCTATTTACCCCTGGTCTTCCCTCCTCCAACAGAGGTCAATTTTTTCATCTTAATACAAATTATTTTCATTAGTATTTTCATGTTTATTCTCATGTTTTTTTTAAAGCACAGTCATTGTGGTGTAATTACAATCTGTAACCTAAGATGGTGATTCTTAATATAAACTATTTTCACTCTTATCCATTTTTTGGTTATTTTCACACCCTATTGGGATTATGCAAAAAATACATTCTATTTACACATTATCACCATGCGGAACTTATATTTGTACCGTTATTTGTGTTTACATTTCACTATATCTGACTATTACCCTTGTATATTTTTTTAATTAAAATTTGTATTATATGTCTCTAATATTCCGGGGCCATAAAAGCCCCCCTATCACGCACCACAGCACTGTGATGTTCACATTTGTCCACACACCTGTTACCTTAGTAATTATTAGCTTCTTATAGGGTGTTTTATTTCACATGATCACATTTTTTACTCCACAAAGGCAAACCGCCGCCACTCACTATCACCTCCTTAGGAATCCCTTCAAGTTTATATTGCCATCCGGCTCTGAGGTGCATACTATTAAAATAAAAATATAAATATGTTTGATACAAATGCAGTATTTCCCATTTTCATTCTCCCTTCCTCCCCTTCCCCTTATGTATGAAAATGGGTATTTCTATTATGGATGTGAACGGAGGATTACCCTAAGATAACCTTTGACTTAGTTACTTATTTGAATCACCTCTGTTATTGTTATTTTTATAAGAGCACACATCATATGTGTATCTATGACTTGTAACGACTGGCCGGTTCTCATAATATGTCTTACGATAAATCGGTTATTTACCTATGAATATTCCATCCTTAGATCGGTGTGAGAGCAGGGAATTGACCGGTCCAACTGTGAGTGCAAATCCTCTTTTTTGCTATATTGAGGGTACATTCGACTGGCTTGGATGTTAGATCCAGGGATTTACCCGATTATCAATCTGTGCTTTTCTGCAGTGTTGTTGTTTAACACGGTTACCATGAAAACGTCCTTACACGTCTCTAAACTGACCATTTGATTGGTCAGCCGCGCCCCCCAGCAGAACCAATGAGCAAGCACTATACACTTCTCTTATCACTGCTGAGGGAGTACCATGACGTAACGAACATTTCAGCCTATAAATGTCTGCAATAGAGCCGGCCGCCCCACCTTTGATAAAGCTCTTTTGCGAAACATGTTAGGGGGAGTTGGGACGCTTAGGTCCCTCTCCGGTTGTGTGTTTTAAACTGCTGTAACGGCCCTCGTGGGTCTACCTTTAGTTCCGTAAACTTATTTTGACTTTTCACTATTTGGTAGTCCCTCTAGTATTACTTAGTTCTGCTCCGGTATCTTTGGTACTTGATATTATGTAATGTTTCCTGTCTTTGACAGGACGGTATAATAGGTAATATTATTATTTTTAATCTTATTTGGTAATAAACCTCCCAACCCATACTCCTTTGGGAGTACCTTTTAGACACTTTATTTGTTAACTATATGGTTTAACCTTTACGCTCTCACACTATCTATTGTCTAATGAAATTAATTACAATCTTTGAACTATACAATCTTAGACAATTTAGAGAAATATACATGTAGATACTCAGTGGTATCACTTTAGAGTGGGGAGAGCTAGACGGTGTCTAATTATACTTATTTCTAAAGTCACATGACAACTGTGGCAGACTGTTAAATGGATTTATTTGACACTGCATTCCTCTCTCTATATAGATACAGATATTTAATTTAAGGTTTATACTAGACAGAATTCTAATTGCACACGCGCAAATACAGTTGGATCTCCTGAATATTAATGATCCCCCCAAAATCAATTGGGAGAGGGATTTGTGCTTTCTAATAAATACAGTCACACCAAACACACCTGATTGTTGTTTTAAAATGTATTGTTCCTTAAATCACCTATTCACTACAGCAAAAACTTGCATATAAATATCAATGATATACCTACTCAGCTTTCTATGGTGTAACACCCACAGTGATATACCATTACCTCTCAGTAGTCTCATGTACAGCTAATTGCTACGGGTAAATCTCTACTATATGAAAAATCTTGACTACTAATTATTCCTTAAACCAATTGGGAGTGGGTCGTGTGTTGTCCAAAACTACAGTATACCTATTTAGCTGTCTAGGATATTGTACCTACAGAACAATACAACTACCTTTTAGTGGTTACAGGCATAGCTAATAGCTATAAGTTATATCTTTACTTTATAGGTACTTGTGTAAGGGATTGGTCTTATCCTTACTGTACCTCCTCTATCCAGGGTTTATATATTAATACATGCTAACCCAATCTATGTGGTACTATTAATATTGATTTCAAGAATATTAAATCCACCTACTTTTGGGTGCAGTCATTGTACTCTACTATTATACCCACCTGAGGTGCAATCCAATCAATAGGATCATACTTAGATGGCTGGAGATCTGTAATATCAACTACTAGGATATACATTTTGTCCCAGCAGCTAGGCACTGTGTGATTTGAATATTGCCAGTAGATACATACCCGCAGTGGGCAGGTAATATTGTTTAATACTTAATTTTTACCGTCTCCATCACGTTTATAAATATATAGATTCACACCTTATAACATATGCCATTTGACTCACTTTAGGCCATACTACTGACTATCAGTGATAGTGATACTATTTACCTCATATATTTGTAAACTCTAATTGGATTAATAGGATGGTTTTCCAGTTACACTGATTCACCCTCACGATATTCAATATTAACCGAGTTAGCCTTTGCTTGGTACCCCTATTCCACTTCTGAGCTTTTGGTTAATCTTTTTCTATCTTAGATTCAACCACACTACTCTTATCCCACGTCTGGGTAGATATTTGTATCCCTTCCCCAGTCAGTGTGTCCATATGCTCTGTGGCTATTGGAGGAGACCTATATTATTATTTACCTATATTGTACCGGGTACCCACACATTATTGCCCCACTGCTACCTGGAGCAGTACCTTTATCCTCTCACCTTGGGGGGCCCCTTCTGTTACAGTGTTTTTAATTGTGTGTATCATTTCAATTTGTTTTTATTGCGAAATAAAAGTTAAGTTTTAAACGCCTCTATGCAGACAGTATGTTCTTGCATGGATCCTTTCTATCCTGTATCGAATATTGACATATGCTTATCCAATTGTTGAGTGCTATTCATGTACATTGCTTGTTCAGTCCTGTACTGAATTTGTTCTGTATATTTCTCTCTATATATGTACAGCACCCGCCCTCAAGTTATTGATTATGGTACCCCCTACCGTTTGGGATTGATTATAATTATTAGGGCAACAATTCTAGTAGTGCCATCGTCATTCCTTTTCTCCTTGTATGACAAGAATTATAGCAAGCTGAGATACGATACTGAGTTTGGTAACAGGTACTGCTGTATGAGTGATTATGAAAGTTCAAAGCAGGTCCGGTCATATGAATTAAGTATGCGTATTGACAGAGGTAAGTATGACAGGCATAAACATATAATTGTTCCCAGTTGTTAACTTGTATAGTATACGATACCCAACAACTTTGAAGAGGAGCCCTGAGTGTTCACAGCCGTTTGCGGTCAGAGGCTGTGTGTGTGTGCGGCTTAGTTCCGGGACGCGGAGAAAGAAGATCCGGCGGCGTAGTGATAAGGTTCAAAAATAGAAAGTTCAGAAGGAACTGTAGTTGAATCCAATGAATCCTTAGAGTTACAAGTTATGAACTTGTCGAGGTATGACCTGAAGGATGTAGACTAGTAACTAACAAGTGTTAGCAAGCAATACACTTCAATTTTCAGGCAAGGAATGATAGTAAATGCTGCCTTATAAAGGGAGGAGAATAAGCTGGGAAGGGATAGCCCTTAAAGGGATATCACATTTCCCCCCCCCCCCCTCAAGGAATCACCCCGAGGATCCCAAAGAAGGTCTCCCAGGATAACGTAGGTGAAAGTTTCTAACCAATCGGGGAGCATGAATGTCAGTAGAGAGTTGCCAGGAATTATCCTCGGATCCGTAACCCTTCCATTTAACCAAATACTCTAGACGACGCCGTCGTAATCTAGAGTCCAGAATAGACTCAACTTCAAATTCTTCCTGATTGTTAACAAGAATAGGTGATGGATGAGTCTGACCATGAGTAGTAGGGTCAGCTGTATAAGGTTTCAAAAGCGATACATGAAATGTAGGATGGATTTTATAAGATTCAGGTAATAGTAACCTAACAGCATTAGGATTAACAATATTGTCAATAGAAAACGGTCCAATAAATTGATTAGCTAACTTCTTACAAGGAACTTGTTATTTGAGATTTCTTACAGACAATAAAACTTGATCCCCTATTTGGTATGGTGGACTTGGCCGGTGATGTTGATTATAGTAACGTTTTTGATAATTCTTTGCGTTTGATAAATGAGATTTTAGAATGTCTAACCTTTCCTGAAGGTTGTTTGTAAATTCTTTGGCATAAGGTGAACTAACCTCAGTCTTTGTAATAGATATGGTGTTCGGGTTGTACCCATAAGGGGCAAAAAAGGGTGTCATCTTAATGGAAGCTGAAAGAGAATTGTTGTACGAGAATTCTGCCATTGGAAGATAAGTTATCCAATCATCTTGTAAGTGGGTAATGAAACATCTTAGGTATTGTTCTAACGTTTGATTTACTCTTTCAGTTAATCCATTGGTCTGTGGGTGAAATGCTGTGGAATATCTAGAGTCAACTTTGATTAGTTTGCATAAAGATTTCCAAAAAGAAGAGGTAAACTGTGTCCCTCTGTCAGTGATGATTATATTGGGTAACCCATGTAATTTTACTATATAATCCAGAAATGTTTTAGCAGTTATTAATGCTGAAGGTAAACCTTTCAAAGGTATGAAATGTGCAAGACGTGTTAAATGATCAATTACCACTAAAATTGTGGTAAAATGTTGTGAATTAGGGAGGTCGACAATAAAATCCATGGAAATGGTACTCCATGGCTTATCTGGAATTGGCAGAGGTGATAAGAGGCCTATAGGTTTTTTATGTTCAACTTTATTTCTTGCACACACGTCACAATTAGATACATAATTGTAAATAGTGTGATTCATCTCTGGCCACCAGAAAGTTCTTCTGGTTATTTCAATGTTTTTTTGAATACCAGGATGACCAGATAGGGTTCCATCATGGGTTTGTTTCAAGATGGAGCTTCTGAGTGTTAGGGGTATAAACAGTTGAGAGTTATGATAATATAATACAGTTTTTGTATCCTTGTTACAGGACGGGGGTATCTCAATGCTAGTTTTTAAGACCTCACTTATTTCTCTTTCTAGAGTAGTCAAAACTCCTATGAATCTTTCTTCAGGTATTATAGAATCATGTTTTATATAATGGTTATTGTCATATATTCTGGATAAGGAATCTGCCTTTGTATTTAAATTACTGGGTTTGTAGCTAATAAGAAAATTAAATCGGTCTAAGAATATAGACCAGCGGGCTTGTCTTGAAGTAAGAGTCTTGCTCATCTTTAGATATTCAAGATTTTTGTGGTCTGTGTAAATAATAAATGGGAGTCTAGATCCTTCAAGTAGGTGTCTCCATTGTTCTAAGGAACATTTTATTGCAAGGAGTTCTTTATCTCCTATACTATAGTTGTTTTAGGCTTGAGTTAACATCCTTGAGTAGAAAGCGATAGGATGAGTCTCTGTATTTTCTTTATTCTTCTGTGAAAGAATAGCTCCTATTCCAGTATTAGAAGCATCGACTTCGAGTATAAACTGAGATTCGAAGTCTGGGATTGCAAGTACTGGAGCTGTTGTAAATTGTTTCTTTAGGGAATCAAAAGATAACTGTGCTTCATCTGTCCATTTATATTTTTGTTTTTTACTAGTTAGTGTTGTAAGTGGTTTAACAATAGTTGAGAAATTATTTATAAACTTTCGGTAAAAATTTGAGAAACCGATGAATCTTTGTAAAGCCTTTACAGTAGTTGGAACTGGCCAATTAAGTATAGAAGTTACCTTTTCTGGGTCCATTTGTATCTTATTCGGTGTAATGATATAACCTAAAAATTTTATCTCCTGAACATGGAAAGAACATTTTTCCATTATAGCATACAATTTATGTTCCTTTAACCTAGTGAGCACCCAGCGTACATGTTTTACATGCTCATCCAAATTTTTAGAATAAATGAGTATGTCATCTAAGTATATTATAACGCATACATCAGTTAGATCACGGAAGATTTCATTAATGAAATGTTGGAAGGTTGCTGGTGCGTTGCTTAACCCAAATGGCATTACATTGTATTGATAAAGGCCATATCTTGTTCGGAAAGCAGTTTTCCATTCGTCACCTTGTTTGATTCTTATAAAATTATAAGCCCCTTTTAAATATAGTTTGGAATAAATGGTGGCTCCATGTAGCCGTTCAAGGAGTTCCGGTATTAGTGGAAGGGGGTATCTGTTTTTACCGTTATGTTGTTTAGAGCTCTATAATCTATGATTGGACGTATAGTACCGTCCTTGTTTCTAACGAGAAACATACCTGCTGCTGCAGGAGAGGGTGAATGAGAGATGAACCCTTTACGTAGGTTCTCATCTAGATATGATCTTACGAAAGTTAATTCGTTTTGAGAAAGGGGGTATATCTTTCCATGAGGTATCTGACTGCCAGGTATTAAATCAATTGGGCAGTCAAATTCCCTATGTGGAGGTAAACTCTCTGCCTCTTTCATGTTGAAAACCTCTGCCAGATCCTGATAAGGTCTGGGTAGAGCATTCTCCAATGAAGCTAGAATACAATGTGGATAGCATGTCTTTAAACAGTATGGAGAGTTTAGCTTTAATTCGTTCACCGTCCAGTCAATGCTGGGATTATGTTTTTGTAGCCATATGTAACCAAGAATAAAAGTGTGTAATGAAATGGCAATTGGATCAAATGTGATATACTCAGTGTGCCCATCTTTTGTGGTTATGAGTAGTGGAATAGTGTGATGGGTGATGGGTCCATGTTGTGTAAGTGAACCATCTATCAATTTAACAAATACAGGTTTTGCTTTGCACACAATCGGAATTTTATTATTTTTAACAAAAGTTATATCAATATAGTTTCCTGATGCCCCTGAATCAATCAAGGCTTTGGATTGGATGTTTTTCTGATCCCACTGTAATGAGAAAGATAAAGTCATTTGGGTATCTAATGTTAAATTGTATAATTGAATTTTTTGAAAATGCTTACCCTTCTTTTGTTTGAGAAGTTGAGAGCATGTAACAACTGTATGCTCCTTGTGAGCGCAATAGAGACACAATTTCTCTAGTCTTCTCCTGGATTTCTCCTCTGGAGTGAGAGGGCCTTTGATGACTCCTATTTCCATGGGAGTACTGGAGACAGAAGGTTTTTCAAATGAAGGAGAGTAGACAGGGTATCTTTTAGGTGTGGTCTCATATCCGGCTCTTTCTGCTTTTCTTTTGCGGAGTCTGCGGTCCAAAGTAGTACTCAGCTTTATAAGAGCTGAAAGAGTATCAGGGATCTCTAAACGTGAGAGTTCATCCTTTAATCCTCCCGAAAGTCCCAAACGAAATTGATTTCTGAGGCTGATTTCGTTCCATTGTGAATCATTAGACCACATCTGAAATTCGGTTATATATTCCTCAACCGTGCGTTTCCCTTGTTTTAGTGAGCGTAGCTTGGTTTCTGCAGTAATTTGTGTGTTTGAATCTTCATATAAATTTGCCATAACAAAAAAGAAATCCTGTAATGAGTCTAGAATGGGATTGTTATTTTCAAAAAACCTGTTAGCCCAAGTTCTGGGTTCTTCTTGTAAAAAAGAGATAGTTGTACACACTTTAATTCTTTCTGAATGGTACGTGCGGGGCCTTAAGGAAAAAAGCAGATGACATGCATTTTTAAAATCCCTAAACTCATTACGTTTTCCAGAAAATGGTTGTGGATATTGAATATGAGGTTCTGGATATTCTGTGGTTTTTGTAGGAAAGCATTCTTTTATTAAAGCTTTTAGTGCAACCATTTCTGCTTGTACTTCTGTTAAACCTTTATTTAAGTAATCAAGTTTTTGGTAGACATTGGTTAATTCAGTTTTTACCACCTGAGGATTCATTTTGCAGGTAATACAGAATTATCCCTGATGACTACTTTCTATGTCTTTTACGGGCCTGAAAATTATGTTATGTCTTAATTTAAAGACTTTGTTAATAAGATTCTGTAACTTGATATGAAATAAAGGTAGTGTTGCTCTTTTATGATCTAAGCAGAAAATAAAGTTTTAAATTATCTGCATCTGTATAGGTAGAATGCTTGTGCAGTAAAACATATGATAATCTCAGGTACAGAGACAAAGTTTAAGGTATTCCACTTCCTGTCTTCACACACACTCAAACTAAAATATATACAAATCCAGTCAAATCACACAATCCAAGTAATCCAGTATATGTAAGGTAAATCTTTAAGTAAGAATTATAGCAAGCTGAGATATGATACTGAGTTTGGTAACAGGTACTGCTGTATGAGAGATAATGAAAGTTCAAAGCAGGTCCGGTCATATGAATTAAGTATGCGTATTGACAGAGGTAAGTATAACAGGCATAAACATATAATTGTTCCCAGTTGTTAACTTGTATAGTATACGATACCCAACAACTTTGAAGAGGAGCCCTGAGTGTTCACAGCCGTTTGCGGTCAGAGGCTGTGTGTGTGTGCGGCTTAGTTCCGGGACGTGGAGAAAGATCCGGCGGCGTAGTGATAAGGTTCAAAAATAGAAAGTTCAGAAGGAACTGTAGTTGAATCCAATGAATCCTTAGAGTTACAAGTTATGAACTTGTCGAGGTATGACCTGAAGGATGTAGACTAGTAACTAACAAGTGTTAGCAAACAAGACACTTCAATTTTCAGGCAAGGAATGATAGTAAATGCCGCCTTATAAAGGGAGGAGAATAAGCTGGAAGGGGATAGCCCTTAAAGGGATATCACAGTGTCATTAGCAGTCTATTGTATCAGTGTTTGTATCTACAACTCAAAACACCAAAGATAAATAAATGATGCGTCCAAAAGAGGGGGGGGGGAGGTTATGAATGTGAATAATCAGTCAAAAGTTATATGGCTAAACAGTGAACAATTCCAACAAGTTCTATAACTGTTTTTCCTCCTCGGCCTAGGCTGCTCCTTGGTCAGGGTCTCAGTGAACCTTTATGGCGAACAAATATAAAACACAAAGGAGACAAGGGCGCCAAAATGGCCTTGTACTGTCTGTGTCAAAGCGGTATGAAATAGTGTACAGAATACTCACAAAAAGAGAGCACCTCCAGGTGCTCTAACAACAAGTTGGATCTTCCCAGCTGTCCGTCTGACTGATCACAGGTAACAGGATACGCAGGTACTCCAATATTCATTCATCAGATTTCAACAATAAGATGGATCTTTGCGCCAAGGTTTAATTGCATTAAAATCTTTATAAAAAAATTAAAAGGCAAAGCGTTCCTCAGCCTCAGAAGGCTGTTTCATCAGACCATATCAACTACTTGGAAAAAAGTGTGCAAAATCAGCTGCATGCTGGACCATGGTGTTTTTTCTCACCAGTTAAAAAGTGGCAAGTTTTTACCAAAATACTCAAAACACAAATTTTTCTAAGAAGAAAACCTATGCGTACGAAAATTACAGCAAAGTTAAGGTACAGAGCACTGAAAAAAGCGTCATTTGATTTGTATTAAGCGTATTAAGCTCTCATTATTTGTATGGGAGACATCTCCCCACTCGCAGGGGCAGCGCTTATTTTTTTTAAAGAATTCCATGAGGGAATGTTGGCGTGGAAAACCAAATCTTGACCGGCAAATTTTTTAGAATCGGGGCCTTTGTATGAGGGCTGGTATAAGTAAAGTTCTAAAGGAGGGAAGTAATTGTCTATTAATGGGACAAGTAAGAAAGGCAGTCGGAGGAAAGTTACCCCACCCACTATA
The DNA here is from genome assembly GCF_027579735.1 of Bombina bombina. Lineage (NCBI taxonomy): Eukaryota > Metazoa > Chordata > Amphibia > Anura > Bombinatoridae > Bombina > Bombina bombina. The sequence goes on from NC_069503.1 coordinate 158,297,545, forward strand.
ACAGCTGCAGATTAAAATTTCTCTTTGCGGCTCATTGTGGTGGAAAGCTGTACTAAGGAAGGTAGAGAATAAATATTTTCAACAGTTCAACTGGGGATGGCAGGATTTTTTTTTTCATTTTAAAACTTTGGTTGAGAACCCTTTTTTCTTAACAACCTTTGTCCTCTATGATTCTTGTTAGCATATTAAAGAAATCACTATAATTTACATTATAACAGATTATTTATTTGTAGTTATTGATGGCTATGTGCATTTATATATTAGTTCAGTTTAATATTTTTATTCTACTCATTTCCTGCATACAGTGAAGAAATAAGATGCACACAAAATAAATTAAACTTCTCATTTCAGTTGATTGTTGGTATTGCAAAACAGAATCCTATTGTTTTGTTCTGGACAACAAACATTATATTACAACCATTTTTCTTACACAAAGCTTATAAATAACAGTGACTCACCTACTGTATGCCTATACTTTAATAACATTTCATTTATAAAAAAAAAAAAGCATTTCCTTCATTACCAGAAGTGACTTTTTTAAGGCTTACTACAAGCTATAGGTTTTCTCAGAGTACAGGGCAATTTTAAAAAAACAAACACTTGACTTCAGTTGTTATCACAATAAAAAGGATTGAAACTTAGATTTCAATACAAAAAAATAATAATAGAAAAGTGTATAATAGTTTTACCACATGGTGAAAATGGTTCAGTAGCGCAACATTGTAAAGTGATCCGCTGTAGCATTGTCTGGCAGTCAAATAGTTTAATGATTTGCCAGGACCAGCACTCATTAATTTCTCTTGTGTGACTTTATTAAATGTCATTAAACACATACTTATAAAGTTTAATCCAGCATCTTTTATTTTTTTTTTATTTTTTTATTTATTATATTCTTTTTTTATTTGAAATATTTTTTCAAAAATACATAACTGAAAAAGCAAATTATAAGAATTGTACAATTGTTACAGATTATAATATTAAGGCGTAGCCTTTCCTGTGAGTCTTCCCATCTGGGCAAAAGTCTTTGGTAAGTCCATGAAAATCAACAGGAATATGCATTAGAAAATAGGACCCAACCCAGTTTGATTTAAGAGAGGAGTTGCTATGACACAACAAGGAAAAAGCTATTCGCCTGCAGTGCTAAAAGAGCTCATAACAGTTGTAACCATTAATCAAAAGAGAGCCTCTTAACAATAAACATAAAAAATAGACTTGAGACAAACAAAAATAAAAACAAAAATGAAAGCAAAAATACATTTATTCATTTGTGTTTAACTGAAGATTCCTTTGCCAGCATAGAATAAGACAAATAAGAGCGACTAAATAAATGGTAGATTGTGCGACTTGCTTAACATTTTTTATGATTTAGCTTCACCAAATATGAATGTGTCCCAAAGGAATTGGATATCGTTGAAAAATGCTAATTGGCCTGGTTTAAAGGTAGTAAAACCATTCTAACATTTGGTTTTTGGTGAATAAATTCTCCCAATCAGAAATGGAAAGGATTTGCTTAGATTTCCATAGTCTGGGGATTAGTTGGTTAGCTGCATTGAGCATAATTTGGAAAAGATGTCTGGATTAAATAAGATTGTGGTTAAGGGTGAGTATTTGGAGGAAATCTTATTAAATGATTTATTAAATGATTTACGAATTAATCTCCAGTCAAACCATGTTTCATTGGTAAGGGTGGAAGAGGAGATGGAATGATTATTAAAAAAAGCTGGGTTCCAGCTTATTCTACTTAAGTTATGGAATGTTGATATGGCAGATTTGATTTGAATCCATCTTTTTGAGTTTGGCCCTACAAATTTGCACCATTCTGAAATTCTTTGTAGGGAAATTACTAATTTGTATGAGGGGAGGGGAGGTACTCCCAATCCCCCCTCTTTGGAAAGTTTGTATAAAGTGTTTTTGTGAATGCGTGGGGGCCTTCGCCGCCAGATATAATCATTTATGATTTTTTTGTAATGTGTCTAGGTCTTTTAAAATACCTGGAATTGGGACTGTCTGGAGAATGTAAAGAGCTTTTAGAAGCAGAATCATTTTTGTCTCTTTAATCCTGCCCAGCCAAGAAATGTTCCGGGGTAGCCAGGAGGAAGTTAAAGTCTGGAATTCGGAGATTAAGTTACCATAGTTGTATTTGCGAATGTCGCCTTTTTCTGGGGTTAGATATATACCAAGGTATTTTAGGTATTTTGTTTAGGGTCTAAGAGTACAGTTTGCTTTAAGTTTGTTGAGGGTGTGTTGTGATAAATTAATGGGAAGGTATTCTGATTTTGTCATGTTCACCGAGAAATTGGATACGCGTCAAAACCTGGCAAGTTCTAATAGAACTGCCTGTAGGGAGTCATAAGAGTTATAAAGTGTTAGTAACAAGTCGTCAGCAAAAATAGCTAGTTTATGAGTTTGGTTGCCAATATCGATCCCATGTATTTGTTGGTTCATTCTAATTTTGGTGGCTAGGGGTTCAAGGGATAGGATGAAAAGGAGAGAGGAAAGAGGGCAACCCTGTCTAAAGCCATTCCAGATTTTAAAAGAGTCCGATAAAATCCCATTAATCTTAATCTGTGCTGTGGGGTTAGAATATAGCTCAAGTATTTTTTGAGTAAAAGACTTAGGGAAATTAAAACGTTGTAGAGTCGCAAGAAGGTAAGTCCCATCAAGACTGTCAAATGCCTTTTTGGCATCGGTAGAGCGGAAGATGGATGGTGACTTATTTAAGTATATGTGTTCAAGAAGATTAAGGATTTTTACCGTATTATCTTTTGCCTCTCTGTGAGGGACAAACCCAACTTGATCTTGGTGAATGATTGAGGGTAAAATTTGATTTAGGCGATTTAACTAGGATTTTGGCATAAAGTTTAAAGTCCACGTTCAAAAGGGAGACCGGTCTGAAGTTTGCGGGGGTGTTAGGAGTCTTACCAGGTTTTGCTAGGACAGAAATATTGGCCTGTAACGTGTCAGGAAAGGAGAAATTATCTGTAATAGAATTAAATAATATTGTTAGGTGGGGAATGTGGAGTTTTTCAAAGGTTTTGTAATAGAGGCCTGAGAAACCATCCGGACCCGGTGCTTTGTTTTGCTTTAGGTGTTTTATCATCTCATGGACTTCTGAAGATGCAAAAGGTTGATCTAGTAATTTATATTGGTCTGCAGTGATTTGTGGAATTTGGATATTATCTAGATATTTCTGACATGATTGTAAGTGCATATCATGGCTCCTATTGGGGAAGAGATTATATAGCTTGTGGTAAAACTTTTTGAACTCTTCTGCTATAGCTTTGGTGTCCTCTATTTGGCTACCACAGGAGTGTAAATAGAGTCTATGTAGGTCCTTTGCTGCTATTTTTTTAAGGCTCTAGCCAACAGTCTTCCTGACTTATTCCCTTCCCTATAAAAGTTTTGTTAAAGATGAAGAAATTGCTTTTTGGATCTTTTTTGTAACAAAAAGATTGTTCATCAAGTCCCTTTTTTTTGAGAGGTGTTCTAGAATTGTGGCATCAGCCGGGTGAATCTTGTGAGCATAGTCTAACTCTGCAATTTCTTGGCTAATGTTTCTACTTCTTCTCTGTTTCTTTTTGTAATTTGTGCTTTAGCTTTTATGAATTTGCCTCTTATGGTGCTTTTATTTGCCTTCCAGAGGGTGGCTGTGTCAACATCTGGAGTGTCATTTATGGCAATGTAAGATTTTATGGGTTTCGCAAATTTTTTAATCTGTGCTTAATCTAGTAACAGGGATTCCTCTAGCCTCCATTGAAAGGTTCTGAAAGGTGCCAAAGGCCATCTAACAGTGCAAGTAACTAGTGAGTGATCCGACCACGATGTATGTTTTATGTTTGATTGTTTAATGTATGATAGAAATAGGTGGTCTATCAGAATGTAGTCTAGTCTGGAGTAATTGCGTTTGGGGTGTGAGAAGAATGTAAAATCTGTTGTTTGGAGATTCCTATATTTCCAGGCGTCATGCAGCCCAAGTCACTTTAATTTTTGCCATATTTTATGAAGATGTGGGATTTTCGCTCTAGTGTCGGGGTTGAATCAGTCTGTTAGTGGATTTAATGGGATATTTAAGTCACTGGCCAATATCAGGGAACCTTTAACATCCTCCAAAACTGTGTTACAGATTGAAGTGAGGAAGCCTACCTGTTGTTTATTTGGCGCGTATATATTTACCAGGGTCACTGGTTTTCCATAAAGTAAGCCCCATATGCAGAGATATCTGCCCTCTTTATCTGAGTTAATATAGGCTTTGGTAAAGGGGATAGATTTGTGAATCAGTATAGTGACTGCATTAATTTTTTTAAGTTAATTGGTGCTATGGAAGTGTTGGGGGTAGTGGGGTGAGAAGTATTTAGGAATATTTTTTTACTTAAAATGAGTTTCTTGGAGCATTACGATATGACCCCCTCTTTTTTGTAGGTCTAATAAAGCCATTCTCCTTTTGTTTGGGCAATTTAATACTTTGGTGTTTTTTGTGAGTATAGTAATATCTTGTGGTGATTGCTTACACATTCGGTGAGAGAGAGGTAGCGCGCATGATAACTGACAAATGATAGTGTTGTCTAAGAATGTGGATTGAGAATACACAATGAACAATAAAATAAAATTAAAATAAAAAATGTTAAGAAAAACAGGAAAATGTCAAAAATTACATATCTGAAACAATATATACTGAACATATTGACTTGTAGGAGATAATCTCCCAACTGTAAGGTAACAAAGATTGGTACATAACATTTAACATGAGAACCCTTAACTACAAGATCTAACCTTAATGCAATCTAAGATAAGGATATTACAATTAAAATTGTAAGACGATTCTCTAAAGGGAGAAGATGATTAACCATTGGCCTAGTTATAACATCAATTTTAACCTGAACTGAATTCTGAAAGTCACAAAACCTTATGAATCTTCCCAGCTGGGAGTTTCCATTAGGAAATGGAATATAAAGAGCACACATAAAGAATTCAAAAATTACTTATCCATCATCCTTTCTCTTCCAAGAGGGAATGAGGAGAAGAGGGTTGTCGTCTTGATTTCTTGTGTTGGACTTGTTTCCATTCCTTTCTCTGAGGTAAAGGAGCAGGGCCATCAGTGCTGGTAAGGTCTGAAGGATACATGAGAGTCTCTTCAAGGTAGGTGGGGTGAGGTTGAGCTCTTTGCAGATCTTTGGGATATCCCCAGTTGAGGAACATAAGATCCACTTACTTCTCCATAAGATCAGTAGCTAGAAAGGAAACCCACATCTATAGGGGATATTAATTTTTTTCTTAGGAGCATCATAAGAGGTTTAAGCTCTCTCAGTTTTGAAAGGGTTCTCTGGGGTAAGTCAGCAAACATCTGGATGTCTGAATTTTCATAAGTGATATGTTGTTGTTCTCTTCCCAGTTTCATCAGCTTTTCCTTAACTTGAAAGTTGGTGATTCGGACTATGACGTCCCTAGGAGGTTGGCCATCTTGCAGTTTAGGACGAAGGGCCCTATAAGCCCTATCGATTTCTATTTTGGAAGGGGTTTCTTCTTTCTTTAGTTCGCTGAAAAAACTTGAAAATATTGTTCCAGGTCTAGGGGAGGTATGGATTCAGGGATACCCCTTAATCTAATATTATGGTGTCTGCTTCTATTTTCAGCGTCATCCACCTTGTCCTCTCATTCAGATAGTATAGAATTTTGTTTCTGGATGAGGCTGTGCAAGTCTGATAAAGCTGGTGCATGCGTGTCTTGATTATTTTCAAGAGATTCAACTCTGTGGCCTATCTCTGATATATCTTTTTTGAGATCAGAGATTTCATCCCTTATACATTGTTTGACTTGAGAAATTAATGAGGCGAAGTCCTTTTCAGAAGGGATTGAATCAAAAAGGGCTATAGGGATAGTGATGGTTCTAGATGCTTGTTCAGATTCAGAATCTGATGAGCTTGGAGGAGATGCATGACCTGTAGGTCCAGGAGTTGTTGTTTCTGGAACTCTAGGCTCTAGGGCCTTGAAGACATTATTCACTGAAGAACTTGTGTTCTCAGTTGTCTAGGGTTTCTGCTTGGTTTGGTGAGTTTCTTGGGAGACATTTTGAGGCTTGATATGAGTTGAATCAGGTCTCCTAATGGGAGAGTGAGCTTTAAATATGGAAATAATTTTGCTGGTGGTTTCAGAGTGATATATGACCCTTCGTTGCCTTCTGTGGCTTTGTGCTTAGATAAAATGGGGTCAAAAAATAAATACAACGAATGTTCACTTCAAAGATCTGCCCCTGATATACAGGGAAGAGGCCTGCTTAATGGAGATGGTTAACCTTGCTAAGCTAAAACCGATAAACTCCCTTTGTGTGAGATGGCACCCCTTCTTCTTGATAAGTGAGCAATTATTTGTAGTCTGGAAGGGTAGGGGACCCCACTTGGGCAAGTGAAATTAATGAGGAAAGACTTAGGAGCTGGGCTGCATTTTAATTGATTTTTTAACTGTGATTGCAGCTGAGGTTGCAGAGAGGCTTACCCGCTCAGGATATGTGTGCTGTCTGGTTCGTTCTACAGCATGATAACAGGTTTGCTGCATGGGCTTCTGTAGAGAGGGGTTGCAGCCTATGCCAGGAATACAGTGACGCACTCTGCAGGAAGCTGGCGATCCATCCAGTTTTTTAGATAAATCAGCTGTGACTTGCCTGTTGCATATTGAGAGCCTTAGCGTGGCTCTTGTGAGAAGGTTAAGTTCCTCTTGGACCTTAGATGCGATCTGGCTGGGGAGACCAATGTCGTGAAGGTAGGCCTTGATGGTCACGCTGGTTTCTGGTGCTGAGCGCCTTAAAATTTAGCCAGGAGGGATGATCATAATCACATCCTAAGTAGTTTTGGACCTCAGAATGCTTGTCGGCTACTGCCTAAATCTGTTCCTTACAGACAGGGCTTAGGAGCTTAGTTAGAACGCAGCCATCTCCTTGGCTGGCTAGCTCTGCTCCCGCATCTTTTATTTTTTAATATTCATTTGGTAATTTGTGCAATTTTTACTACAGCTCCCAGCAATTAAGGCAGATAACCCCAGAGCAGCCTGTTTTCAAAGTCCATAGGAAAAATTACAAAACAACACAACATACAGAAAATCTGTCACTCTCTTAAAAGCACACAGTAAGATTAAAAGCAAAATGAAAGAGTTAGTTACAGCATTTGACTAAATGGTTTAAGCCCAGGACTATGTCAAGGTCCCCCCCGGGTCCCTAACCTACAGCCATACAATGCATTCTTTCAACCAAACTGGGAAACAAACAGGCTTCAATCAACTTCCTCATCTCCTGAGAGCTGTATTGCCTGTGAGTACTGGTGAGAACCCAAGGCTATGACATGGGATGTGTGCCCAGTCCAGTATCGCACATTCAAATGTCAGTGCACCATAAAATTTCACTCAAGCACTAATATATTACTTTGAACTTGCAATATTTGAGTAAAAATGGCAACACTATGCATTGCAATGTTAGCTATTCATAGAGCTCCCATTTTTGCCCTCCATTTAATCTACGCCTCTATGCGCTATTTAACACCTTAACTGCTCATGACGACACATGGTCATCATCCACACAATGCCATTACGGTAGATGATGACCAGGCCTCAGTTGGGGGATTCCTGGGATGTAAGTGACATCACCACATTTGGGGCGGAAGAGTAAATTGAAGGGAGTTGGATAGGGGGTGCTTATAAAAGCCCCTTGATCTCACCTCCCTTAACTCCTACAAACCTCCAAGACATCTCGTTGGAAAGGGAGCCCCTTTGTGCAAATCAAAGTTATTTAAATATACCAAAAGGCCCTAATTTATGCAAGGATAATCCCTTTTTCTTTTCCATATAGATTTTAGGGGGAAAAACAAAAAACGAACACTATTTTACAACCTTGTTTATTACAATTGTTTATTACAATTTAAATACATTTTGTTTTAATGAAAGAGTCTCTACACACTTATAAAAGGCCAACCTCTAGACCTCTTGTTTTAACACCCAGAAGCCCTTTTTTAAAATAAGGCCCCTATATGTTTTAATAGCCAGGAGATCACTGTGGTAATAAATATCACCTGGTGTGCATAAATGTGCATTTAGTTAAGAAGAGGCTCATGGGAACCACTATATGTGCATCAAAGTTATATAACGATATTTTACGATTTAACAAGGGCCAAATGACCCTGAATGTAACTGTTTCCGTGCGAGCCTTCAGGCTCACCAGAAACAGGAGTTAAGAAGCAGTGGTCTTAAAACCGCTGCTCCTTAACTCGTACGCCTCCTCTGAGGCGGTAGACATCAATCTGTGCGATCGCATACGATCGGGTTGATTTATACCCCCTGCTAGCGGTTGATTGGCCGTAAATCTGCAGGGGGTGGCATTGCACAAGCAGTTCATCAGAACTGCTTGTGCAATGATAAATGCAGACAGCATATGCTGTCAGCATTTATCGATGTGCGGCGGACATGATCCACTACAGTGGATCATTTCTGCTCGCACTTTGTTAAATCGGCCCCAATGGCTCAAATTTATATTAGAATAACCACTTCTTTTTTGGACTATTGTGTTTAGAAAAAAAACCATAAACACAAATATAAAATAAAATAAAAAAATATTTAAAATATTAAAATAAGATTTTGTTGCAGATTTCTCACATTTCATGATATATACATAAAATAGTAGTCTAGTTTGAATCTACTGGGTCTGTTGATAAAAACAATATATAATATGTGTGAGTTTATCGTTGAAAATGGCATACGGGGGGGGGTTAAATTTGAGTACTGCCTAACAAATCCAAAACAGCTCTGCACTGGCATGGAAATAGCTCAGTAGTTAAGGGGTTAATTTGTATAAAACATAAAATAAAAAAAAATAAAAAAGAGTCCACCAATATTTTCAAATATAACCCCACAAAGAAAGAAGAGAACTGGAGCTCTCAAACAATAAACACTACTAAGTGCCAGGACAATGTTCCGGGAGTATTCTTAATACTGTTTCAACATGCTGCTAAGAAATGCATTGTTACAGACAACTCAATTTTTTGTATTGTTTAAAAAGATAGATAATCCCTGCCTTTATTACCCATTCCCAGTTTTGTATAACTAACCCTGTTACATTACTACACTTTTTACCTCTGTGATTACCTTGTCTTTACCTGCCTTGTTATCTATAGTTCCACAATATGTAGAGTCTGCAATAAATTGGTGGTGCAAGTTTAACCCCTTCATGACCAGGGCACTTTTCCATTTGTTGACCATCTGGGACAAGGGCAATTTTAGCATTTCTACTGTGTTTGTGTTTAGCTGTAATTTTCCTCTTACTCATTTACTTTACCTACACATATTATATACTGTTTTTCTCGCCATTAAATGGACTTTCTAAAGATAACATTATTTTCATCATATCTTATAATTTACTATAAAAATTTTTTATCAAATATTATGAAACAAAACTGGAAAAAAACACTTTTTCTAACTTTGACCCCCAAAATCTGTTACACATCTACAATACTTAAGAAACGTTCCACATTTTATCCCATACAAAATCGAGGTTCTGTGATAGAAACATTCTACAACAGAATAGAGAGAGATTTAATTCATCTGAAAGAGCACAAATCTAATCCCAGATACAATTTATCCCTAGCTGAAAAGGAAGCACTTCTTTCTCTTAGAGAGGATACCACTTTGGTCATCAAAAAATCTGACAAGGGGGGCATGGTGGTAATTATGGATAGGCAACAGTATATTGATGAGGCCCTTAGGCAATTACAACAACAACATGATTATACTGTTCTGCCAAGGGATCCGACCAGCAACTTTCGAGTTGAATTGGAACAACTACTAGATGATGGTTTGGAATTGGGGGTTTTGGATCAGTCCACCGTGGCTTATCTTTTGGTGGAATATCCAAAAATGCCCCTTTTTCACCACCTCCCCAAGACACACAAAACACTTGATTCAGTTCAGGGCAGACCAATTGTGAGTGGGGTTGACTCCCTTCTGGGAAATTTGTCTGAATGGCTGGACTGTGTTTTACAGCCATTAGTAGTTGCCCTTCCTTCTTATGTTAGAGACACTAAACACATCCTTAACATCCTAGAGAGTGTTGAATGGTCTCCATCTTCCAAATGGCTAACAATAGACGCTGTCTCCCTGTACTCTAGTATTCCCCATACTAAAGGTTTAGAAGCCATTCAATTTTTTCTTGAAAGGCAAACTGATTTTTCTATCACATTTATTGGTTTCATTCTCCGGGTCACCAGTTTCCTTTTGTCACACAACTTTTTCAGATTTGAGGGGGTCTACTATCTCCAGAGATGTGATACAGCCATGGGGGCAAAATTCGCGCCATCCTTTGCGAACCTGTTCCTTGGATGGTGAGAGTTTTGCCACATCTTTGGAGATAGTAGCCCTTTCCAGCAGTATATCTCCTTTTATAGGAGATATATAGATGATCTTCTTTTCATCTGGACTGGTGACCAACAGACTGCCTGGTACTTTGTTGATTCTCTTAATGAGAACAATGTGGGCCTAAAATTTACTTTTGAATTAAATGATAGGTGCATCAACTATCTTGATCTTACCTTGGAAGGTGGTACGGATGGGAAAGTCAAATCGACTATATACAGAAAACCTATTTCTGGTAATTCACTTTTACTGGGAACTAGCTGTCATCCAAAACATGTCCCCTTTGCAATTGCGAAAGGGGAATTTATTAGGCTAAAAAGGAATTGTACAGATCAGTCTGAATTTGAAAGGGAGTCTGTTAATTTAGAAAGAAGACTCCTAGATAGACAATATCCTGTGAAGGCAATCAGGAAAGCCAAGCATCAGGTTCAGAATCTATCTAGACAAAATTTATTGATCCCCAAAACTAGGGAGACAGGTAAACAACAGAATGTCACATTTGTGACAACACATAGTGCCCAGTACACACAAATTTGTAATATAGTGAAAAAACATTTTCAGATATTACGGGCAGAGGATAAACTAGTCGACACTGTACGAAGGGGACGTAGATGTTCATATCGTAAAAGTCCCACATTGGGTTCAATACTTTCTCCCACTTTACTTAGACCGACACAGAAAGAGAAAGCCTCGTGGCTTAAACACAATGGCATGTATAGGTGTGGGCATCGCAAATGTAAACCTTGCGAATACACAAGAATTATTAAGGAATACACTAGTGTGGTGACCAATAAAACATACAAAATAAATTCTTGCATTAATTGTAGGACTGAATCAGCCATATATTTAATTGAGTGTACCTTGTGTAAACTTCAATACATTGGACTCACCTCTCGTGACCTTAATTCCCGTATCAGGGAACATTTATCATCTTTTTACACTAAAAGGGCATCTACTCCCATTGTTCAACATTTTGGCACATACCATGATAATGATCTCAGAGGCTTTAAAAGGTGTGGCATTGAGAGGGTCACGGTACCTATTAGGGGAGGTGACATTAACCAACTTCTTGGCAGACGTGAGGCATACTGGATTTTTACCATGGGTACCCGTTTGCCTAATGGTTTAAATTCCAGATATGATGTCATGAACTTGTGGGAATGACTATCCTATATTGTACCCCCAAATATTATGGCTTATTCCCACACCTAGACTGTTATCGGATTCTTTTCAGTCCCTCCTTACAGGATAGGTGCAATAACATACAATGGTATGTGAATTCTTTCCTCCTAGAGGGTTGTGTCATGTATCATATTTACCAATGGGTATATATATTTATTTTTATATTTCCCCTTAGAGGGCTGTTATATATATCTTTACCATTGGGTATATTCTGACATATTTTCTCTTTAGCAAGTATTTCTGAATTTTTCAGTTTTTTTAACTCTATGCCTTTATGTTTATATATATGCAATAATCGCTTTGTCTAATACACAGTACTCTTTTGTGTCGTCTTGGTCCCCTGTAGGATTTAAGTATAGTAGTTTTCACATATAGCATTCTTTCATCACAATATACACTTTATACAATCATCGAGATCTAGTGGTTTATAACATGTAATTAATTTCCAATTGTACCCCAACAGACCATTATTATGTAGGTATTTCCGTCTTACAAGGTTTTATCATATGTCTTAGTGGGTGTTTAATTTAGAATTGTTTCTGTTTGCCTTCTATATTGAATCAATTGTTGACAATTGTATGAAACGTAATAAATAACAATTAATTGTATAAAACATTACTTTTATACACTGCATTTGAAACAATTTTGCTTCAGTAAACACAAATGCTGTTTGCTTCACAGGTGAATTATAATGATTAACATTTCTGAGTGGGTAGAGTAGTTGGATGTGTTTTTTATTCTTTGCCAATCACATTTGTTCTTAAGGTATTTTAACAGGTGTGAGGCACATCACTGTAGGCTATGACTACGGAGTGATCCGAAACATATAAGCCATTCAGTGCTGCGCCCTCTACACCATCAGTATTTGCTGTTTGCTGTATCCTATGTTGCTTTTAATGGATTCAATAAAGATTTTTGTTTTACTCATGGGATAGCTGGACTTTCTTCATTTGATCACACATCTACAACCACAAAAAAAACTCCTATGCTAAAAAGTTTCTAATTTTTTTCCTGAGTTTAGAAATACCCAATGTTTACATGTTCTTTTCTTTTTTTGCAAGTTATAGGGCAATAAGTACAAGTAGCACTTTGCTATTTCCAAACCATTTTTTTTCAAAATTAACAATAGTTACATTGGAACACTGATATCTGTCAGGAATCCCTGAATAACCCTTCACATGTATATATTTTTTTAGTAGACAACCCAAAGTATTGATCTAGGCCCATTTTGGTATATTTCATGCCACCATTTCCCCGCCAAATGCGATCAAATAAAAAAAAAACTTTCACTTTTTCACAAACTTTTTCACAAACTTTAAGCTTCTCACTGAAATTATTTACAAACAGCTTGTGCAATTATGGCACAAATGGTTGTAAATGCTTCTCTGGGATACCCTTTGTTCAGAAATAGCAGACATATATGGCTTTGGTAATTAGAAGGCCGCAAAAACAGAATTTATGTTTACCTGATAAATTACTTTCTCCAACGGTGTGTCCGGTCCACGGCGTCATCCTTACTTGTGGGATATTCTCTTCCCCAACAGGAAATGGCAAAGAGCCCAGCAAAGCTGGTCACATGATCCCTCCTAGGCTCCGCCTACCCCAGTCATTCGACCGACGTTAAGGAGGAATATTTGCATAGGAGAAACCATATGGTACCGTGGTGACTGTAGTTAAAGAAAATAAATTATCAGACCTGATTAAAAAAACCAGGGCGGGCCGTGGACCGGACACACCGTTGGAGAAAGTAATTTATCAGGTAAACATAAATTCTGTTTTCTCCAACATAGGTGTGTCCGGTCCACGGCGTCATCCTTACTTGTGGGAACCAATACCAAAGCTTTAGGACACGGATGAAGGGAGGGAACAAATCAGGTCACCTAAATGGAAGGCACCACGGTTTGCAAAACCTTTCTCCCAAAAATAGCCTCAGAAGAAGCAAAAGTATCAAACTTGTAAAATTTGGTAAAAGTGTGCAGTGAAGACCAAGTCGCTGCCCTACATATCTGATCAACAGAAGCCTCGTTCTTGAAGGCCCATGTGGAAGCCACAGCCCTAGTGGAATGAGCTGTGATTCTTTCGGGAGGCTGCCGTCCGGCAGTCTCGTAAGCCAATCTGATGATGCTTTTAATCCAAAAAGAGAGAGAGGTAGAAGTTGCTTTTTGACCTCTCCTTTTACCGGAATAAACAACAAACAAGGAAGATGTTTGTCTAAAATCCTTTGTAGCTTCTAAATAGAATTTTAGAGCGCGAACAACATCCAAATTGTGCAACAAACGTTCCTTCTTTGAAACTGGTTTCGGACACAGAGAAGGTACGATAATCTCCTGGTTAATGTTTTTGTTAGAAACAACTTTTGGAAGAAGACCAGGTTTAGTACGTAAAACCACCTTATCTGCATGGAACACCAGATAAGGAGGAGAACACTGCAGAGCAGATAATTCTGAAACTCTTCTAACAGAAGAAATTGCAACTAAAAACAAAACTTTCCAAGATAATAACTTAATATCAACGGAATGTAAGGGTTCAAACGGAACCCCCTGAAGAACTGAAAGAACTAAATTGAGACTCCAAGGAGGAGTCAAAGGTTTGTAAACAGGCTTAATTCTAACCAGAGCCTGAACAAAGGCTTGAACATCTGGCACAGCTGCCAGCTTTTTGTGAAGTAACACAGACAAGGCAGAAATCTGTCCCTTCAGGGAACTTGCAGATAATCCTTTTTCCAATCCTTCTTGAAGGAAGGATAGAATCTTAGGAATCTTAACCTTGTCCCAAGGGAATCCTTTAGATTCACACCAACAGATATATTTTTTCCAAATTTTGTGGTAAATCTTTCTAGTTACAGGCTTTCTGGCCTGAACAAGAGTATCGATAACAGAATCTGAGAACCCTCGCTTCGATAAGATCAAGCGTTCAATCTCCAAGCAGTCAGCTGGAGTGAAACCAGGTTCGGATGTTCGAACGGACCCTGAACAAGAAGGTCTCGTCTCAAAGGTAGCTTCCAAGGTGGAGCCGATGACATATTCACCAGATCTGCATACCAAGTCCTGCGTGGCCACGCAGGAGCTATCAAGATCACCGACGCCCTCTCCTGATTGATCCTGGCTACCAGCCTGGGGATGAGAGGAAACGGCGGGAACAGATAAGCTAGTTTGAAGGTCCAAGGTGCTACTAGTGCATCCACTAGAGCCGCCTTGGGATCCCTGGATCTGGACCCGTAGCAAGGAACTTTGAAGTTCTGACGAGAGGCCATCAGATCCATGTCTGGAATGCCCCACAGCTGAGTGACTTGGGCAAAGATTTCCGGATGGAGTTCCCACTCCCCCGGATGCAATGTCTGACGACTCAGAAAATCCGCTTCCCAATTTTCCACTCCTGGGATGTGGATAGCGGACAGGTGGCAGGAGTGAGACTCCGCCCATAGAATGATTTTGGTCACTTCTTCCATCGCTAGGGAACTCCTTGTTCCCCCCTGATGGTTGATGTACGCAACAGTTGTCATGTTGTCTGATTGAAACCGTATGAACTTGGCCCTCGCTAGCTGAGGCCAAGCCTTGAGAGCATTGAATATCGCTCTCAGTTCCAGAATATTTATCGGTAGAAGAGATTCTTCCCGAGACCAAAGACCCTGAGCTTTCAGGGATCCCCAGACCGCGCCCCAGCCCATCAGACTGGCGTCGGTCGTGACAATGACCCACTCTGGTCTGCGGAATGTCATCCCTTGTGACAGGTTGTCCAGGGACAGCCACCAACGGAGTGAGTCTCTGGTCCTCTGATTTACTTGTATCTTCGGAGACAAGTCTGTATAATCCCCATTCCACTGACTGAGCATGCACAGTTGTAATGGTCTTAGATGAATGCGCGCAAAAGGAACTATGTCCATTGCCGCTACCATCAACCCGATCACTTCCATGCACTGAGCTATGGAAGGAAGAGGAACGGAATGAAGTATCCGACAAGAGTCTAGAAGCTTTGTTTTTCTGGCCTCTGTCAGAAATATCCTCATTTCTAAGGAGTCTATTAATGTTCCCAAGAAGGGAACCCTTGTTGACGGAGATAGAGAACTCTTTTCCACGTTCACTTTCCATCCGTGAGATCTGAGAAAGGCCAGGACTATGTCCGTGTGAGCCTTTGCTTGAGGAAGGGACGACGCTTGAATCAGAATGTCGTCCAAATAAGGTACTACAGCAATGCCCCTTGGGCTTAGCACAGCTAGAAGGGACCCTAGTACCTTTGTGAAAATCCTTGGAGCAGTGGCTAATCCGAAAGGAAGCGCCACGAACTGGTAATGCTTGTCCAGGAATGCGAACCTTAGGAACCGATGATGTTCCTTGTGGATAGGAATATGTAGATACGCATCCTTTAAATCCACCGTGGTCATGAATTGACCTTCCTGGATGGAAGGAAGAATAGTTCGAATGGTTTCCATCTTGAACGATGGAACCCTGAGAAACTTGTTTAAGATCTTGAGATCTAAGATTGGTCTGAACGTTCCCTCTTTTTTGGGAACTATGAACAGATTGGAGTAGAACCCCATCCCTTGTTCTCTTAATGGAACAGGATGAATCACTCCCATTTTTAACAGGTCTTCTACACAATGTAAGAATGCCTGTCTTTTTATGTGGTCTGAAGACAACTGAGACCTGTGGAACCTCCCCCTTGGGGGAAGCCCCTTGAATTCCAGAAGATAACCTTGGGAGACTATTTCTAGCGCCCAAGGATCCAGAACATCTCTTGCCCAAGCCTGAGCGAAGAGAGAGAGTCTGCCCCCCACCAGATCCGGTCCCGGATCGGGGGCCAACATTTCATGCTGTCTTGGTAGCAGTGGCAGGTTTCTTGGCCTGCTTTCCCTTGTTCCAGCCTTGCATTGGTCTCCAAGCTGGCTTGGCTTGAGAAGTATTACCCTCTTGCTTAGAGGACGTAGCACTTTGGGCTGGTCCGTTTCTACGAAAGGGACGAAAATTAGGTTTATTTTTTGCCTTGAAAGGCCGATCCTGAGGAAGGGCGTGGCCCTTACCCCCAGTGATATCAGAGATAATCTCCTTCAAGTCAGGGCCAAACAGCGTTTTCCCCTTGAAAGGAATGTTAAGTAGCTTGTTCTTGGAAGACGCATCAGCCGACCAAGATTTCAACCAAAGCGCTCTGCGCGCCACAATAGCAAACCCAGAATTCTTAGCCGCTAACCTAGCCAATTGCAAAGTGGCGTCTAGGGTAAAAGAATTAGCCAATTTGAGAGCATTGATTCTGTCCATAATCTCCTCATAAGGAGGAGAATCACTATCGACCGCCTTTATCAGCTCATCGAACCAGAAACATGCGGCTGTAGCTATTAACAATGTCCGCCACCCGCTTGGGTATAGGAAAAGCTTCTGGGAGCCCCGGCACCTCTAGGAACTTGTCCATTTTACATAGTTTCTCTGGGATGACCAACTTGTCACAATCATCCAGAGTGGATAATACCTCCTTAAGCAGAATGCGGAGATGTTCCAACTTAAATTTAAATGTAATCACATCAGGTTCAGCATGTTGAGAAATGTTCCCTGAATCAGTAATTTCTCCCTCAGACAAAACCTCCCTGGCCCCATCAGACTGGGTTAGGGGCCCTTCAGAAACATTATTATCAGCGTCGTCATGCTCTTCAGTATCTAAAACAGAGCAGTCGCGCTTACGCTGATAAGTGTTCATTTTGGCTAAAATGTTTTTGACAGAATTATCCATTACAGCCGTTAATTGTTGCATAGTAAGGAGTATTGGCGCGCTAGATGTACTAGGGGCCTCCTGAGTGGGCAAGACTCGTGTAGACGAAGGAGGGAATGATGCAGTACCATGCTTACTCCCCTCACTTGAGGAATCATCTTGGGCATCATTGTCATTGTCACATAAATCACATTTATTTAAATGAATAGGAATTCTGGCTTCCCCACATTCAGAACACAGTCTATCTGGTAGTTCAGACATGTTAAACAGGCATAAACTTGATAACAAAGTACAAAAAACGTTTTAAAATAAAACCGTTACTGTCACTTTAAATTTTAAACTGAACACACTTTATTACTGCAATTGCGAAAAAACATGAAGGAATTGTTCAAAATTCACCAAATTTTCACCACAGTGTCTTAAAGCCTTAAAAGTATTGCACACCAAATTTGGAAGCTTTAACCCTTAAAATAACGGAACCAGAGCCGTTTTGAACTTTAACCCCTTTACAGTCCCTGGTATCTGCTTTGCTGAGACCCAACCAAGCCCAAAGGGGAATACGATACCAAATGACGCCTTCAGAAAGTCTTTTCTAAGTATCAGAGCTCCTCTCACATGCGACTGCATGCCATGCCTCTCAAAAACAAGTGCGCAACACCGGCGCGAAAATGAGGCTCTGCCTATGCTTTGGGAAAGCCCCTAAAGAATAAGGTGTCTAAAACAGTGCCTGCCGATATTATTATATCAAAATACCCAAATAAAATGATTCCTCAAGGCTAAATATGTGTTAATAATGAATCGATTTAGCCCAGAAAAAGTCTACAGTCTTAATAAGCCCTTGTGAAGCCCTTATTTACGATCGTAATAAACATGGCTTACCGGATCCCATAGGGAAAATGACAGCTTCCAGCATTACATCGTCTTGTTAGAATTTGTCATACCTCAAGAAGCAAGAGACTGCTCACTGTTCCCCCAACTGAAGTTAATTGCTCTCAACAGTCCTGTGTGGAACAGCCATGGATTTTAGTGACGGTTGCTAAAATCATTTTCCTCATACAAACAGAAATCTTCATCTCTTTTCTGTTTCTGAGTAAATAGTACATACCAGCACTATTTCAAAATAACAAACTCTTGATTGAATAATAAAAACTACAGTTAAACACTAAAAAACTCTAAGCCATCTCCGTGGAGATGTTGCCTGTACAACGGCAAAGAGAATGACTGGGGTAGGCGGAGCCTAGGAGGGATCATGTGACCAGCTTTGCTGGGCTCTTTGCCATTTCCTGTTGGGGAAGAGAATATCCCACAAGTAAGGATGACGCCGTGGACCGGACACACCTATGTTGGAGAAATGTTGCTGCGCACCACACTTGTATTATGCCCAGCAGTGAAGGGGTTAATTAGGTTGTAGGGTTAATTTTAGGTTTAGTGTAGAGTTCAGCCTCCCACCTGACACATCCCACCCCCTGATCCCTTTCTAAACAGCTATCTTCCCTCCCCCCACCCCACAATTGTCCCCGCTATCTTAAGTACTGGCAGAAAGTCTTGCCCCCCCAAAAAAGTTTTTTTATAAAATAATAATTTTTCTGTAGTGCAGCTGCCCCCCCTCTATACCCCTCCCTCTCCCCTCCCAGATCCTTCAATCTTTATTTTTTTCTGCCTCCCTCCTTCCCATTCAGATACATTGGTGGAACTGGATACCGGGTAGCGATGGGCCGCCCACCCACCTCCCTGCTAATGCTCCCACCCACCAACGATCAGCACCATCACTACCGGTGCAGAGAAGGCCACAGAGTGGCTCTCTCTGCATCAGTGTGTAAAAAAACTGGTATTGCAGGATGCCTTAATATCGAGGCATCAATGCAATACCATAAAAGCGGCTGGAAGCAATCAGGATCGCTTCCACTGCTTGAAACCCCAGAGGACGTGCCAGGAACGTCGTTGGTTACAAAGGGTATTTTTTGTAGGACGTTCCTTGCACGTCCTCTGTCGTGAAGGGGTTATAAGATTTCATCACCTTGTAAGGTATAGACAGTCTCTCAGAAATCCCACATATCACAAAAGGGAATTCCTATTTAGGTGTGAATATGTCATAACAATCCTGACACATAATAGATACAGAGTAACCTTATAACACTTCGCTGACCAGCTCCAACAGGCTTTCGCTCACCACCTGTGTATTCAAACATAAAGTATTGCGGTGCACCACAGGATCAATGACTTGTAAAAATTGCAGTATGAAAAGCTACAAGTTGTAGAAGCTTACTCACAGTTCTGTGGCAGATTTGACGGTCACTCTAAGGGCCCTATTTATCAAGCTCCATATGAAGCTTGATGCCCCGTGTTTCTGGCGAGCCTTCAGGCTCGCCAGAAACACAAGTTATGAAGCAGCAGTCTAAAGACCGCTGCTCTATAACTTGTCCGCCTGCTCTGAGGCGGCGGACAGACATCGCTGGAAATTCACCCGATCCAATACGATTGGGTTGATTGGCCGTGAATCTGCAGGGGCGATATTGCACCAGCAGTTCACCAGAACTGCTGGTGCAATGATAAATGCTGAGAGCGTATGCTGTCGGCATTTATTGATGTGCAGCGGACATGATCCACAATATCGGATCATGTCCTCTCGCACATTCTTAAAGATGTGAATAGCGGACATTGGCGGCTGATGATGAGTTGCCTGGGGGCTCTCCATGCACCCCTAACTTAAATCCAAATAGGTAACACAAACAGTTCAGCTTACCCAATTCAGCTGACACAAACTCAAAGTAGGAGGGAGCAGTAAGGCAAAAATGTCCTTTAATTAAGAAAACATCTTAAATATCATAAAAAACACAGCAGAACAGACACAGCTGACGCGTTTCCTGCCTCTAGGGCACTTCCTCAGAGCTGCTAAACAGGTGTATCTCACGCATATAAATTCAAGGGACAGGTAATCCAACAAGCCAATCAGACTCGTTATTTGAACTACACCCCTGTGAATATCCAATTGACATTTAAACATATGAAATGCAAACACACATATAATATAAAAACACATTAAGTATATGAAGCTAATTCCCCTTTTCCCATATTTCTATGATTATTCTAGAAAAAATTATCGTTGTTAATAAATTCATTTTTACACATATATCAAAAGATAAGCACAGCGAAAAAGCACAAATAAACAAATGAAAGGAAGATATTCTAAATAGCGAGGTTAGGTCACAAATCTTACTTCGGGGAATACCAAAGAACATGCAGTATAGTCAAATTGACTATCGATGTCGATTTTCACTACATGCCATTTGTAAATATTATAAGAAATACTTTAGGGGGTCAATTTATCAAGCCCCGTTCAGGCTCGCCGGAAACAGAAGTTATGAAGCAGCGGTCTAGAGACCGCTACTCCATAATCTGTCCTGCTCTGAGGCGATGGACAGAAATCAACCCGATCGAATACAATCAGGCTGATTGACACCGCCTGCTAGCACGCGAATCTGCAGGGGGCGGCATTGCACCAGCAGTTCACAAAAACTGCTGGTGCAATGATAAATGCAGACAGCGTATGCTGTCGGCATTTATCGATGTGTAGCGGACATGATACGCTACATCATATCATGTCCGCTCGCGCATTGATAAATTGACCCATTGGAGTGAAAATAACCACCAGTATAAAAGACAAATACATAGTCAAAATAAGGTATACTCCTAATTATGTGTACACTTAATAAGACAATGTGTAAATTACAACAGCAAGCTAAAGTTCATGATCAATATATAAACACTGGGCAAAAAAGAAAAAATACAAAGATTACAAATGAAAAAAAGATAAAATGAAAAAAATTAATATGAAAATTCAAATTTGCAATATTATGGAAAAAACTGCATTATGTTCTATCAATGAAAAGTTTTACATCGCTAATTTCATTAATTCCTCTTGGGGACCCTGTCTGGAGTGTATGAATCCAAACAACGTTCTTTTTGCATAATAATTGGGATCTGTCATCCCTTCTACAGCCTATATTAACTAAATCAATGCCCTGAAAACTAAAAGCCTTCAGATGTGAATTATGCTTGAAAAAGTGCTTGGCTACTGGAGTTTTAGGAATATCTGCCTCCAATGATAATAAATGTTCCCTCACTCTCGCCTAGATTACGAGTTTTGAGCGCTATAGAGAAATTAACGAATGCAACAAAATTGGCGTTATTTAATCCCCTATAGCGCTGCCATTACAAGTTTTAAAAAACCTGGCTTGTGCGGGCAATATGGTGCTTTTAAGCTCTATACCACACCAAAAACAAGCACTGTTTTGACATACTCGTGCACGCTTTCCCCATAGACATCAGTGGGGAGAGCGGGTCAGAAAAAAGTCTAACACCTGCGATCGCGGAAAGAAAAGCTCCGTAACGCAGTCCCATTGATGTCTATGGGGAAAAAAACTACCGTTTAAACCTAACACCCTGACATAAACCCTAAGTCTAAACACCCCTAATCTGCCACCCCCGACATTGCCGCCATCTACATAATGTTATTAACCCCTAATCTGCAGTTCCCGATATCGCTGCCACCTAAATAAAGGTATTAACCCCTAATCTGCCACTCCCAATATCGCCGCCGCTATACTAAAGTTATTAACCCCTATTCCGCCGCTCCCCGACATCACTGCAACTAAATAAAGTTATTAACCACTAAACCTCTGGCCTCCCTCATCACTACTATTAAATAAACCTATTAACCCCTAAACCTCCAGCCCCCCACATTGCAACAACCTAAATTAAACTATTAACCCCTTAACCTAGCCCTAAACCTAACCGTAACCCTAAACCTAACCGTAACACCCCCTAACTTTAACATAATTAAAATAGATCTAAATTAAACTTACAATTATTAACTAAATAATACATATTTAAAACTAAATACATACCTGTAAAATAAAACCTAAGCTGGCTACAATATAACTAATAGCTTAGGTTTTATTTTTATTTCACAGGTAAGTTTGAATTTTTTTAACTAGGTAGACTAGTTAGTAAATAGTTATTAACTATTAAATAGCTACCTAGTTAAAATAAATACAAAATTACCTGTGAAATAAAACCTAAACTACCTTACACTAAAACCTAAAATTACAACAACAAAAACTACCATTACAAAAAAAAGCGAAATTATCCCAAAAAATAAAAATTATTCCTATTCTAATAGCCTTTAAAAAAAAAAAAACACCCCAAAATAAAAAAGCCTAATCTAGAATAAACTACCAAGGGCCCTTAAAATGGCCTTTTGGGGGCCCTTAAAGGGGCCTTTGGTAGGGCATTGCCCTGAGTTAAACAGCTCTTTTGCTACAAAACAAACACCCCCTAACAGTATACAAACCCACACCCCCCAAACTACCAAAGGGCCCTTAGAAGGGCCTTTTGGGGGCCCAAAAAAGGGCCTTTTGTAGGGCATTGCCCTAAGTTAAACAGCTCTTTTACTACAAAAAAACACCCCCTAAAAAAATACATTACACAAAATAACAAACAAATTATCAAAAATAATAAAAATTATTCCTATTCTAATACCCATTAAAAAAAACACCCAAAAATAAAAAACCTAATCAAGAATAAACTACCAATGACCCTTAAAAGGGTCTTTTGTAGGGCATTGCCCTAAAGAAATCAGCTCTGTTTATGAAGAAAAAAAATTACAAACACCCACTAACATTACAAATTTGGATGGGCATTTCCCTTAAAAGGGCATTTAGCTCTTTTACATGCCCAAACCCTAATCTAAAATAAAAACCCACCCAAAAAACCCTATCACTAACCCCCGAAGATCCACTTACAGTTTTTGGAATCCCGCTTGAACGATCTTCATCCAGGCGGCGAGAAGTCTTCATCCAGGTGGCCTCTTCAATCTTCTATTGGATGATTCATCATCCAATAGAATGTGAGCTGCTCAAATCCTATTTGCTGATTTGAACAGCCAATATGATTTTAGCAGCTCTAATTCCTATTGGCTGATTCAAAATTTTCAGCCAATAGGAATGCAAGGGACGCCATCTTGGATCGCGTACCTTGCATTGAAGATTCAGTGTACGGCGGCGACCATATGAAGAGGATGCTCCACCCCGGATGTCTTCAGGATGGACCCACTCTGCGCCGCCGGGATCAAGATAGAATATGCCGTCTGGATGAAAATTGAAGAGGCCGTCTGGATGTAGACTTCTCGCCGCTTGGATGAGGACTTTGCCGTTGGGATGAAGTTTGAAGAGGCCGTCTGGATGAAGACTTCTTGCCTCCTGGATGAAGATTGTTCAAGCGGGACTTCAAAAATTGTAAGTGGATCTTCGGGGGTTAGTGATAGGTTTTTCTAAGGGTTTTTTGGGTGGGTTTTTATTTTAGATTAGGGTTTGGGCATGTAAAAAAGCTAAATGCCCTTTTAAGGGCAATGCCCATCCAAATGCCATTTTCAGGGCAATGGGTAGCTTAGGTTTTTGTTAGAGTTAGGTTTTTTATTTTGAGGGGTTGGTTGGGTGGTGGGTTTTAATGTTGGGGGGTCTTTGTATAATTTTTTTTACAGGTAAAAGAGCTGTTTAATTTAGGGCAATGCCCTACAAAAGGCCCTTTTAAGGGCCATTTGTAGTTTATTGTAGGCTAGGTTTTTTTTACTTTGGGTGGGCTTTTTTATTTTGATAGGGCTATTAGATTAGGTGTAATTATTTTTTATTTTTGATAATTTCGTTTGTTATTTTTCATACTTTAGTGTTTGCTATATTTTGTAACTTTTTTATTTTTTGTATTTAGATCGTTTGTAATTTTTAAAGTAGTGTTAGGATTTTTTTAATGTGTAGTTTAGTTTAATTTAATTGGTAGTTAGTTTAATTTTAGTTAAATAATTATATTAGTTTAATTGTTAGTTTAAACTTAGTTTTTTTAATTTGACAGGTAAGTTTTAATTTAATTTAAGGTAGGGAAATTGTAATTTTAATCTAAGGTTAGGGTTATGGTTAGGTTTAGGGTTTATTAGTTTAATTTAGTTTATTGGGATGTGGGGGGCTTTCAGTTTAGGGGTTAATAGTTTGCTTTAGTATATTTTGTTGTGGGGGGCTTGCGGTTTAGGGGTTAATAGGTTTATTATTGTGGCAGCGGTGTAGGGCTCAATAACTTTAGTATAGTGGGGGCGATGTGGGTGGACGGCAGATTATGGGTTAATAATATTTAAATAGTATTTGCGATGCGAGAGGGCGGTGGTTTAGGGGGTTAATACGTTTATTATAGTGCTTACGAGCGGCGGAATAGGGGTTAATAAAAAAAATAGTGGCAGCGATGTCGGGAGCAGCAGATTAGGGGATAATAAGTTTAATATAGTATTTGGGATGCGGGAGGGCCTCGGTTTAGGGGTTAATAGGTAGTTTTTGGGTGTTTAGTGTACTTTGTATCAGTTTAGTTATGAGTTTTATGTTACACATTTGTAGCATAAAACTCATAACTACTGACTTTAGATGGTGTCACGGATCTTGTCGTTTTAGGCCGTAACGCCGTTTTTTTTACCCAGAATGCAAAACTCGTAATACCAGCACTATGGGAATCCCATGAAAAAACGTCAGTGCGGTACTGACGTTGCGTTACAGGCTAAGCGGCTTGCGGTACACCTATACCGACAAGACTTGTAATGGCTGCATATTTTCAGCGTTAAAATACGAACGCACAGACTTGTAATCTAG
The DNA here is from genome assembly GCF_027579735.1 of Bombina bombina. Lineage (NCBI taxonomy): Eukaryota > Metazoa > Chordata > Amphibia > Anura > Bombinatoridae > Bombina > Bombina bombina. The sequence continues at coordinate 158,322,492 of NC_069503.1, forward strand.
CTGTCTGTCTTTTAGCCTCCTAGAGGTGAGTCCCATGTACTGAAAATTGCAAACATTGCAAGTTATTAAATATACTGAGTAGGTAGAATTGCAATTAATACGTTGTCTAATGTTAAAAGTTCTGCCTGTATGTGATGACACAAATGTATCACCTTCATGTGCATAACTGCAACATTTACAAGGCCTGCCTCCACATTTATAGAAGCCTAATCTCGGTGTTAACCAACTCCTGTTTCTGCTAAGGCCTATTTTCCCAGTGGCAAAGTCTTTTCTCGCTATGTCATTTATAGTTTTGGATCTACGGGAAATAAATTTACAATATCTGGATATAGTGTGTAAATCTTTATCACTTTCTAATAGCGGTAGTCTTTTTCTAATAATATTGCATAGTTCTGTAAACTGTTTGCTATAAAATTTACTCCCACAAACTTATTTTGTTTCCTCACATTGTCTGTAAATAGGGCATATTTTCTCTCACATAATTATATGTGAATCTGAGATTATTTCCATTATCATTTAGATGTGCTACAAAGTCATTTGAATCTTTAGTAGAGTATTTCCACGTAACATATTGTCTATGTAACAAGTATATAGTTTAATCTGATTTTTTAATTTGTTATTCACACCAAAAAGGGCACGTTCTTCATAGTCTGCTAGATTTAAATTCACATAAGAGGGGGCAAATTGTGCCCCCATTGCTGTGCCCCATAGTTGAATAAAAAATTCACAATTAAAAATAAAATAATTGTGAGTAAGTAAAAATAATATAGCCTCTAGAATGTAAGAAATAAGACCAGAGTCATAGTCAGAATACTTCTCTAGAAACCTCTTAACTGAAATAATGCCCAAATTATGGGGGATACAAAGGTGTAGCTATCATTCCGTTCACAACTACTCAGCCATCTCAATAGTTGTTTTGTATCCCTTAAAAAGCCAGGTAATGACTTAACAACTGGTTGCAATTGGGCATCAACCCACTTTCCCCCAGGGAGCCAATAGCTGATATAATTGACCTCCCTGGGGGATTGACCAAGGATTTATGTATTTTGGACAAAAATTTGAAAAGAGGTATCCTAGGAAATTCCAAAAAATATATATTCAACCACTTTTACATTTAGGACTCCATTTTCTAATCTCAAATCCAAAAGATGTCTCAATTAATTCAGAAATCTTTTCGTGGGATTAAACCTCAGTCTCCATATCTGTATGCCTCATCTAGATACTGTTGTCTGTTTAGTAAAACTATAGACTCACCCTTATCTGAGTCTAACACCACCCAATCTGGGTTGTTTTTAATCTTATTGAGAGCCCTCAATTCATTTTTACTAAGATTAATGTATTTATTCACATTTTTGTTTTTAGACCATTTTCTCTGACAAAGTAGGTCTTGCTCAATAATGGAATGGAGCACTTCAATGGTGTCATCGCGTGCATGTACTGGATAGAATGTGCTCTGATTAGCACTCTTAAGAGATCTTTGTTGAGTACCACAATCAGTGGCGATCTCACTATTTCTTTGCAGGACACACAGGGACACTATGTCATAGAACTAGGTCCCCAAGCTAATCCTATTATCCTAGACTGATTCTCACTTGCAATATCATCAACAAAATCTTCAACACCATCTATAGTACTTTTATCTTTAAAATGCTTTTTTTTAATGTGATCTTCCTAACAAATTTATTCAGATCTAGCATAGTATTAAACAAGTTATGTCCTGAGTAGGCGAAAACCCCAGACCTTTTGATAGAATAAATTCTTCATTTTCTGTAAGTGGTATAGACGATAAGTTGATGATTTTCTGTTGTTGTTGACAGTCTATTTTTTCATTAGTTTCTGACGACTTGGATTTCTCGACACCTCTTTTTCTATCACTGCTGCCACAGCTTGTCCTGCTTCTTTCTCTTTTTCCTTGTCCAGGTCTCTATTTGGTACCCCGTTTTTTGGCCTCGTTCCTAATCCTGCTGTTGAACGTTCCTCTATGCTGATAGAAGTAGATGTATCAATAGGGGTTGATGTATCAATAGAAGTATGATTGGATGAAACATATCTGGAGCCATTAGTAGAGACACCCTCAGTACTTTCAAAGCTGGAGAAGGTCAATTTTTTACCTTATTTAGATTTTTCTTATTTTTGTTCTTTTTTAGTTGCTTCCTATTTTTAGGCTTATTTTCTGTATTCTACGTATAGACCACTGATAGGTCATAATCCTTAGTGTCCCTCTCATATTTTTTGTACTTGGTATCTGAGAGCTCTGTGCTTATTTGATCCAAAGTATCCTCCAATTGTTTCTGGAAGACATTATAATTGGCATCATTTTTAAATTTTACAAGTTTATCATCCAACTGTTTAATTTCTTTTAGCACATTGTCCCTTTGTGTTTTCTTGAACCAAATTAGTTTTTCCATCAGGATTATGGAGCAATCCAACAGTGACTCATTCTATTCAATCATAAATTCAGGGAATTCTTTATGAAAAGCTGGGAATTTTTTTATCCTGAGCCCTCTTGGTATCTTACGCTCCTTTACATACAATTCGAGGAATTCTATGTCCCACCACCGTTTACGTTCTTTTACATGTGTTTTCTCTTTGATTGACACAATTAAAATCAGAATCTGCTGCTGTGCTCTTAAATAATTTAAAAAGTTTCTCCCTCCTACCTGTGTCATTAATAGACGCCATATTGAGATAGGGTCAGGATAAATACTCACTGCCCAATTGCCAGTCTTCAATGGAGTTTTCATTAAATATAGTTCCACAATCTGTAGAGTCTGCAATAAAGTGCTGGTGCAAGTTTAAAAGATTTCATCACCTTGTAATGTATAGACAGTCTCTCAGAAATCCCACATGATGTAAACATGTCATAACAATCCTGACATACCAAAATTGTTATTGTTTAAAAAGTTAGATAATGCTACTACCCATTTACTACCCATTCCCCAGCTTTGCACAACAAATGTTGTTATATTAATATACTTTATAACATTTAAACCTCTGCTTTTTTTCTAAGCCACTACAAACAGCCTCTTATCACATGCTTTTTTATTAGCTTTTGACAACAGGAGACTGCTAGTTCATGTGGGCCATATAGATAACATTGTGCTCACACCCATGGGTTGTGGCTGACAGTGCACTAATTGGCCAAAAAATTAAAGTCAATAGATAATAAATAAATAGCCATGTGATCAGGGGACAAAAGTCCAGTGAAGTAGTGCACTGTGCATGGGCAGATGGAAAAACCACATAAAAGCTGCTAAAATCCAACAACTTTATTATGGCAATTAAAAACAAGACGATCAGCACATCTAAAATCCAACAGGTAGTATGGACAGGCTCACACGCAGACGCGTTTCATGCGCATGCACACTTGTTCACTGCTTACCTGTGAACCTGTCCATAGACCTATTAAAGGCTTGGTTCTTAAAGAGACATACATATAAATACCTGTAGGAAAAGAGGATGGCAAAAAACATATGTATAGACTTTACAAATCTCACAAATCTTTCATATATTATCAAGTCATGAAGATTAAACTTACATTTTTAAATTTTTAAAACAAGACTTCTGTTTAGAAATTGTTTACAGAATGTAAATGGCATGTACAATTATATGTATTACAATGCCCATTGTATATCTGCATGTGATTCTGTAATAAGATAAAATACCCAATAAGCCTACAAAAGCAGCGCTGTGAATTTTATGGGTAATAAAGGGATTATCTATCTTTTTAAACAATAAAAATGTTGGAGTTGACTGTCCCTTTAAGTTTTACTTTCCTCTCTTATCCGTTAAAGTGCTTTTTTGAAGTATATTTGCTTATATTGTGTAAAGATACTACATTATTGCAGTGCCCTTTTTTCATTATATATTGTGTATTTTTTGTACTTTTTTATTGGACTGATTGTTATATCCTTACGCTAATGTATGGCGTCTATGCTTCATGGTAGTTCTAGTCGTATTCTTATTTAATTTGTGTTAATGTCCCTTTAAGCTATGTACCTTAAGATACCTTTATATGCTTCTGGCGCAATTAGTCGGCAATTGAACATCAATGATATATGCTAATTCTAGTTTATTTGGTGACACTGATGTTTTCAAAACTACAGCCCTAGAAAAGTTTTAATTTTGTTTGAGGTTTAATTGAGCACATTAAGAAGGGATATAATTAGGCCTCGAGCAAATCAGCAGGAACATTGGATTTGATTTACGATCATGCACCTGCTAATGGATGTACTCATAGGTTAGAGCATGTTTTCCTGACGTAAAAAAAGAAATTGGCTTATTTACTAAAGTTGCTGAAGTATAAATTGGAATAAGCCAGTGACAGAAAACAAAGAATGGTTTATGGTAAAAAAATAAGAAATTGGATCTCATATAGCATCATAATAAAACCTCAAATCACAAAGAGACAGGTCATATTAGAGCTGTAAACTCAATAGAAAGTTCTGCTGATGTCTATGGAACTTTGTATTCATTTCTGGGGCAGCACAAGAGTTCCCTGGTTTACCTGAGTTTAACCTTTTAATAAGAGTTAAAGTGACAGTAAAATATTTTGTTTTCTTTTATTAGACATATAGGGCACACAGTTAAAAAAAAAAAACGTTCTAATTTACTTCTATTATCTAATTTGCTTTGTCCTCTTTGTTTGTTTACATACTTACTGAGAGCTAGCTGTGATTAGTGGTTACACATATACGCCTTTTGTCATTGGCTCACTCAATGCGTTCCGCTAGCTCCCAGTAGTGCATTGCTGCTCTTGAGCTGGCTTTAAAGGACCATGAAATTCAGTAGAATTACATAATCAACAAATCCATAGTTAAAAGGTAAAGAAGCAAATTAGATAATAGAAGTACATTGGAAATTTGTTTAAAATGGCATCATGAAAGAAAAAATGTGGGTTTCATATCCTTTTAAAGCCATGTTGCTATTTCAACCCCTGAAATGTTGTCCGATGGTGAAGCGCCACCTCTTTGTACTGGGGGCTGCCATCTTGAAGCACAGGCATTCTCACATAGGCTGCGTTCTGCAAATGCGGCCTTTGCTTGGAACAATCGGAGAACACTTCCAAACGAGGTGCTGGGTGTTTGCTGAGCGCTCAGATGACACTATTCCAATCGTTTTCAGTGTGTTTGTAATGCTGGGACTTGTTCGAGCAAGCTCAGACGCTTCTAAAGATGGCAGCTTCCATGAGCAACTCTGTTGTAATAAGTGTGGAGGAATTGTAAGGAGAGTAGTTTATAGGAAAGGGCGCTCTAAATAGAGCTAATACCTTATGGAGATTTTGAAAATATGAAAATATAAAAAATATATATAAAAAATGTAAATAGAAATCTATTCTATGACACCAGATAAGATTTTGTACAGAATAAAAATGTATTTTATTTTAGTAAAAACAAAAAAAGTTTTTTTTAAAAACGTGTGACTTTGAGATTCTCTTATGTACAAATGAATCTGATAGGTTGGCCAACCTTGTAATTTAAATAATCTTAAATTGATCTAATATTGATTTCTTGCGTATCAGTATCAATATTTGAAGAATTTCAATACAGCAATAGTTTGAATTTATTTGTCAAATATTGATACTATTGTCTATTGATACTGATACGCAAAAAATCAATATTAGATCAATTTAAGATTATTTAGATTACAAGGTTGGCCAACCTATCAGATTCATTTGTACATAAGAGAATCTCAAAGTCACACGTTTTTAAAAAAAACTTTTTTTGTTTTTACTAAAATAAAATAAAATACATTTTTATTCTGTACAAAATCGTATCTGGTGTCATAGAATAGCTTTCTATTTACATTTTTTATATTTTCATATTTTAAAAATCTCCATAAAGGTATTGGCTCTATTTAGAGCACCCTTTCCTATAAACTACTCTCCTTACAATTCCCCCTGAGAAGCATAGAGGAAGCTTCTAATAGTGAAAGGAGCTTATACCCACTAGCGCAAAATCTATATATCTTTTGAAATATGTGTGGAGGATCCAGAATTGGTTGTAGATGAAAAGAAAAACCCAAGTATGGGAAATAATATTTTCAATTTCAAATATGCTAGAGTTGGGCTGGTGTTTTCCATGTTCCCTGGACTCTTGTTTGATGCAATTGAATGTAATTACTGTACTTTATTTACGTGTGTATATATATATATATATATATATATATATATATATATATATATATATATATATATATATAGTGTTGTAAATATAATAATATTTTCCTGCTCACCATCACTCAATCATCAATAAGTAATGCATCGGTAATGCATTTCTGCATCTTATATTACGTTTTCCTTCTTGTAAGCAGAGGCTTTAGCTGCATATTAGATTCATTTTTGTTTTGTTCTGTTAGGAGTTTGTTGTTATTTTTTTCGTTGAGACATTTCATTTTGTTTGAAACTCATGTTTTCATAATGGCTTTGTGTATAGAAGTGTATTTAAACATCCTGACTTGCCGTTTTGGGTGCTTATTTACATAGGGCTGCCTTACTTACATGTCTCTGATACCTTTTAAGTATTAGAAATATTGAATGCAAATAGAAGCGTCTCATATATTAATTATATATGTGTACTCCAGTATTATTGTGCAGCAGATCCCTTTGCGCATGCATATCATTTTGGAATTTGTACGGGCAGCGTGGTGATGGGAGACTTTGCACTGGGAATGTTTTTTATAAGCTCCCTTTACTTTTGACGTCTCCATAGCGCCACGTTATCGCTGAAGCTGATGTACCGGCGCTCGCTCTAAACGATTGTCAAACGCGGCCATAGTGTTACTAAAGCAGTGTGCATTTTACATATCAATGATGTTGTCAACTGTTTGACAACTGTATAACGTGCTTCAGTTTAGTATGCACTATACAAAGCAGGAGCTGTACATTTTTGCTGTGGCTGCATTGCTCTATATTATTGTTAAGTGATTATTTAAATATATTTTGTGTAACTGTAAAACTGTATACAAAATGCATAGCTCACATGATTTATCATGCATTGTAACTCCAAGCAAATGATACAGCTGTGCAAAGTGGCTAATAATTGATCTGTGAGTGAGCACCTATAAAAACAGGAGAACTGATGTGGTGAACCAAAAATTAGCCAGCTCCTAAGTTTACATTCCTGCTTTTCAAATAAACATACCAAGAGAATGAAGAAAAATTAATAATAAATTAGAAAGTTGCTTAAAATTGCATGCTCTAACTGAATCATGAATGAAAAAATGTGGGTTTCATATCCCTTTAAGGGCTAGATTACAAGTGGAGAAGAAGTTTGTGCAACCACTCGCATGTTAACTCCGCTAGAAGTAAGCTTTTTGCTCAAGTCTGGTAGCGAGGGTATAGCAAGTAGTTTTTGCACAAGGGCTATCCCGACCCACGTAAAAAGCTGAATTTAAAATATTGCGATCTCGTTAACGTATTCCCCCTAGACTTAAATGGAGCACAAAAAGAGGTAAAAAGACAGCCAACAAGTCCGCAAACCTGATTGCATTTTTTTAAGTGCACTAACGCGACATGAGTTATTAATATTTCCCATTCCAATGTTCTTCACATAACAGAATATGTTCTATTTATTCTTAAATAAATAAATAAATATATAGCCAATACCTTCTGAAAATCCAGATGCGGTGTAAATCCCTGTGGATTCTCAAATAATGTAGGCACTCTGGGTATAAATCAAACACCTTTAATGCATAAAAAGCATGTCATTATTCCATCGTTCACATGGAGGCAAATAAATATATGTACAATACACACCAAACAAGTCCCTATAAACACCCCTAAGTGTTACTTGAAATGTATCATGGGCCCGTGAAACTGATTCAAAATTGGAAACACCTGTGTATCAAACAGGCGCACAGACGTCATCACTAAGTGACCGTTGCTATGAAGACGGTAAACAACCTGTCAGTGCTAGTTGCGCAACACTCTCAACATGTGAATGAAGTATCGGCCAATGTCTCAAGCTGATGACATCTTCACCGGGTGCCGTAGCTATGGCAACCTCATAGCAAACTTTCACATTAGCAACGCCGTGATGAAATTACAAATAGTTTTGCGGCTTCCCATGACCAAATTACTAAACCTATTAACAGACAAAAAAAAAAATATATATATATATACATTAACTGGGAACACACAGATCCCATAGAGCGCAATGTAAAGGCACTTTTCACTATAATGGATCTTTAACTCTGAATCAATTAAAAATCAAAGAATTTCTGATAGAGCATGCAATTTTAAACAACTTTCAAATGTACTTCCATTATCCAATTTGCTTTGTTCTACTGGTATCCTTTGTTGAAAAGTATACCTAACTACACTAAGGAGCAGCAATGCTGATTGGTGGCTGCATATAAATGCCTCTTGTCGTTGGCTCACAACATGTGTTTAGCTAGCTCCCACTAGTGCATTGCTGCTCCTTCAAAAAGGATACCAAGAGACTAAAGCACATTTTTAAAAGAAGTAAATTGTTGATTAATATTGTATGTTTTATCTTAATGATGAATGAAAAATGTTGGGTTTTCATGTCCCTTTAAATTAGTTAACCTAAAGCAGGGGTGTCCAATATTTTGGATTCCCTGGGCCACATTGGAAGAATTGTCTTGGGCGACACAGAAAATACACAAAAAATATCATAATGTTTAAGAACGTTTACAAAGTTGTGTTGGGCCGCTTTCAAAGCCGTCCCGGGAAGCATGCGGCCCATGGGCCGCGGGTTCGACACCCCTGACCTAAAGCATCACAATAATCTTAAACATATGCAGAGAAAGGTTCTCTATTTACATAAAACACAGTGGTTGCTAAGTAAGTATTCTATGAATACAATTATTGCGCTATTTGACTTTAGGATTACTAAAGCATGGATACAATTACATGAATGTTATTTTCTCTTACAAAAAAAATACAATCTTCAAACATGTTTTAAAGGCTATACAACAAAATTAAGAAAATGTATAGTGATTGTAATAACTACACCTCAGTGTAAAAAGTAAACAAAGTTGTGACTTGAATTAGGATGACAGCAACACTAGAGTCACGGTGCTAAGCACGGCTGGAGTGCCTGGTGGGAGGTTAAAAGGTAATCTCAGATTCCCATTAAGTGCTTGGTTATTACTATGAAGGCTAAAAAACGTTCTTGTTCCTGACCAATTTCCCTGATCTCCACACTGGCAAAGATTCTGGATTACACTACCTGTCTAATCCTTCTGCTAAAATACGCTGCCCGAGTATTGATTTATGAACTTTGGAACTGTGCCCTGACCTTTGCATCTGTCCTTACTTTGAGGCAAGGTTTCAGACTGATCTGGTTTTGACCCCTGGCCAGTTCACAGATTACGCTACTGCTATCCTGTTTGCTACATGCTTTTTCCTCTCTGCACAACTGGTTCCTAATGACAAACCAGGTAATGTATTTATTACTTTTAAGAGTTATAGAAAAAAAATCCACTTTTTTTAAGTAGTATAAAACTCCATTTGTCATGCAGGATACATTTTGCATTGTAAAAAGCAATTAACCAAAATATAAGGATGTGATGCTTGGTGACAACTACTGAAGGAAATAGAGTGATAATTAGGATGCCTTTGGGTCAGAATGCATTAAAACATTAATACATTTATTGCATAAGATTGCTTAAAGGAAATACCTTAGCATATAACAATATAAACATTTAAAAGTGGTAGGAAAATGTTCAGATGACCCAGCTTCAAATGCAGATTTAGGGACAGAATTACAAGGCTCCAGAACAGTAGAAAAACTATTAATAAACTTAAATGCAGAAAACAAAAAGTTAAATGATAATATCCCTATTAAAAGAGCTCTTGAAGAAAGCGAAACACAATTACAATTTGATAAATCACGAATATAAGACAAGTACACTTGTAAAGAGAGGCGCACCTTAAACTTACATCATATATATTAGAAAGGGGCTCCAAAAAGTATGCACACTATCACAATGAAGCACGCCAAGGCACGCAGACCCGAAGGCTGGTGTGCGTCAAAAAATGTAGGTGCACATAAAACTAGCATGCAACAAAATACAAGCGTGATAACGCTGAAGCGCCAAAAAAGTAGACGCGTGAAAATAAATATGTGGTGAAAAAATAAACATATTAAGGGAAAAATATCAAATAACAATATACATATAACTGTTCAAAGGCTATGTACATATATAACAATATAAATAGTGATAGCCTAAACGGCTATAGTACTTACCCAAAGCAACTCTGCTCCCGAAGCAAACCAGCAGGAAGCCAAGACCAGTGCTGAAACATAACACCAGAGGAACTGGAATAGCATTTTATCGACAAACCAACAGGCAGGGGCAAAGGACAAGTCCCTGCAACCCTCATGGCAAGACTTCTGACTAAATCATCACCGGTGAAATATATGTCACTTCCAATACTCTAAATACATCCCTTCAACAAGCAACTTGTATTCTGAGGGGAAATGGACCTCAACTTGATCTGAGAACCCCTCTCTGTGAAGAATCAAATGCACATCTTCATTCTTCGAACACCTCCAGCCGAGGCAAAAACAAGGTACTGGTGAGGTGGGAGGGGATTGATAGAGTTCTTAGGGTTTGCCTCCTCTTGGTGGTAAAGAATATTCCCAGGAGTGATAGATCATGGGCTCTCACAACCTGTATGAAAGAAAAAAATGCACATTCCTACCAAAGACCCATGCAAAGCCCATCGCCCTTTATTTATTAGAAAACAACTCATTTTTCTTTAATATCAGTAAGACACACTACAGCATTTTTAACAACCTAAGCTGTTCAAATAAATCAGACATAAAACACGGTGCACTGTTACTATATCCCAATGTTTGAACAAATATTTTAGCTCTTACAACCCCACTTGAAAAATCCATTATGCATAACACATTCCAATTTTTGTAATTTTTACCTTTTTCTTGTTATAAGTCAATTTAGAATTTCTATCTACCTAAGTTAATGCTTATCTTTTTTTTTTTTAAATCGAAAACTAAAATCTATCCACGAAGAATTTCCGCCCTTATCGTAAAATTGGTACAATTTTGCCTTATTCCTATGAATCTACTCTTAAGAATCTTATCTTTATTATTCTCTACTTTAATCAGTTTTATCATTATCCTTAAAAAAAAAAAAAAATCAATGTTTGTACAAATCATTTCCTGCTATTATTTTTATTTATAAACTCTAAAAATTAAAGTTACCTATGTTTAAATAATTTTGTAGTAAACTACAAATTTCAGTTGTTAAAATGTATTTGCAAAACTAGAGGGATGCAAAATAAAATTCTCTACAAAAGCGCTCCATATTTTAATATCATTAATGCAACGGCAATAGAAAACGAGATTTGGGCTCAGTATTATTTATTTTTTTCATTACTAAATATATCACTTAAAACATGTTTTTTGAATTGTGAGGGCAGTTTCATCACAAAGTATCTATGTACTGTGATAGATTTTAAAGTAAGAGAACCGGTCTTTTGCCAGACTAAAATTTACCAAACTCCAACTTAAGCCCCCTTGCTGCAATATGTATGTATAGATGATAGAGATAAGTGCTGGAAATGATAAGATCAATGCTGTGGGCTAGATTACAAGTGTAGCGCAAAACTATTATCACTATTGAGCGCTAACACCGATCAAGTTAAACGAATAGAGCTTACATTCTTGTGCTGATGTTACAAGTTTAAAGTTATCGCTCAAGTGAAATCCTCAGGCCTGCTAACATCTGGAGGTCGGATAGCACAGCCGTGCTAAGTCCCTCTCCCCATAGACTTCTATAAGGCACGCTACAAAACCCTGTTCTGGCTTTCACTCAAGCGCTAATGTGAAGGTGCCCTAAGCCAAGTGCACTAAAGCCGAAGGTGTGTTAAAAAATAGTTGAAATAGCATAAATAAAATTTTTGTTCTGCTTGAAGAACAATGCGATTTAAATGATTTCTATTTCTATACACACACACATATATATATATATATATATATATATATATATATATATATATATATATATACACATACACATACATACATACAGTTGTGCTCATAAGTTTACATACCCTGGCAGAATTTATGATTTCTTGCCCATTTTTCAGAGAATATGAATGATAACACAAAAACTTTTCTTTCACTCATGGTTAGTGTTTGGCTGAAGCCATTTATTATCAATCAACCTTGTTTACTCTTTTTAAATCATAATGACAACAGAAACTACCCAAATGACCCTGATCAAAAGTTTACATACCCTGGTGATTTTGGCCTGATAACATGCACACAAGTTGACACAAAGGGGTTTGAATGGCTATTAAAGGTAACTATCCTTACCTGTGATCTGTTTTCTTGTAATTAGTGTGTGTGTATAAAAGGTCAATACGTTTCTGGACTCCTGACAGACCCTTGCATTTTTCATCCAGTGCTGCACTGACGTTTCTGGAGTCTGAGTCATGGGGAAAGAAAAAGAATTGTCAAAAGATCTGTGGGAAAAAGGTAGTTGAACTGTATAAAACAGGAAAGGGATATAAAAAGATATCCAAGGAATTGAGAATGCAAATCAGCAGTGTTCAAACTCTAATAAAGAAGTGGAAAATGAGGGTTTCTGTTGAAACCAAACCACGGTCAGGTAGACCAACTTAATTTCAGCCATAACTGCCAGGAAAATTGTTCGGGATGCAAAGACAAACCCACAAATAACTTCAGGTGAAATACAGGACATGTGGTGTGGCTGTTTCAAGATGCACAATAAGGAGGCACTTGAAGAAAGATGGGCTGCATGGTTGAGTCGCCAGAGGAAAACTATTACTATGCAAATGCCACAAAGTATCCCGCTTACAATATGCAGCACAGAGACAAGCCTCAAACCTTCTGGCACAAAGTCATTTGGAGTGATGAGACCAAAATTGAGCTTTTTGGCCACAACCATAAACGCTACATTTAGAGAGGAGTCAACAAGGCCTATGATGAAAGGTACACCATTCCTACTGTGAAACACGGAGGTGGATCGCTGATGTTTTGGGGATGTGTGAGCTACAAAGGCACAGGAAATTTGGTCAGAATTGATGGCAAGATGAATGCAGTATGTTATCAAACAGAACGCCTCATTTTCCACTTCTTGATTAGAGTTTGAACACTGCTGATTTGCATTCTCAATTCCTTGGATATCTTTTTATATCCCTTACCTGTTTTATACAGTTCAACTACCTTTTTTCCCACAGATCCTTTGACAATTCTTTTTCTTTCCCCATGACTCAGAATTCAGAAACGTCAGTGCAGCACTGGATGAAAGATGCAAGGGTCTGTCAGGAGTCTAGAAACTCATTGACCTTTTATACACACACACTAATTACAAGAAAAACACAATTTATGCTTACCTGATAAATTTATTTCTCTTGTGGTGTATCCAGTCCACGGATCATCCATTACTTGTGGGATATTCTCATTCCCAACAGGAAGTTGCAAGAGGACACCCACAGCAGAGCTGTTATATAGCTCCTCCCCTAACTGCCATATCCAGTCATTCGACCGAAAACAAGCCGAGAAAGGAGAAACCATAGGGTGCAGTGGTGACTGTAGTTTAAATTTAAAAATTACCTGCCTTAAAATGACAGGGCGGGCCGTGGACTGGATACACCACAAGAGAAATAAATTTATCAGGTAAGCATAAATTGTGCTTTCTCTTGTAAGGTGTATCCAGTCCAGGGATCATCCATTACTTGTGGGATACCAATACCAAAGCTAAAGTACACAGATGAAGGGAGGGACAAGGCAGGTACTTAAACGGAAGGGACCACTGCCTGTAAAACCTTTCTCCCAAAAATAGCCTCCGAAGAAGCAAAAGTATCAAATTTGTAGAATTTTGAAAAAGTATGAAGCGAAGACCAAGTCACCGCCTTGCAAATCTGTTCAACAGAAGCCTCATTTTTAAAGGCCCAAGTGGAAGCCACAGCTCTAGTAGAATGAGCTGTAATCCTTTCAGGAGGCTGCTGTCCAGCAGTCTCATAGGCTAAGCGGATTATGCTTCTTAGCCAAAAAGAAAGAGGTTGCAGAAGCCTTTTGACCTCTCCTCTGTCCAGAGTAGACAACAAACAAAGCAGATGTTTGACGAAAATCTTTAGTAGCTTGTAAGTAAAACTTTAAAGCACGAACCACGTCCAGATTGTGTAATAGACGATCCTTCTTTGAAGAAGGATTAGGACACAAGGATGGAACAACAATCTCTTGATTGATATTCTTGTTAGATACCACCTTAGGTAAAAACCCAGGTTTGGTACGCAGGACTACCTTATCCGTATGGAAAATCAGATAAGGAGAATCACATTGTAAGGCAGATAACTCGGAGACTCTACGAGCCGAGGAAATAGCTACCAAAAAAAAAAAGAACTTTCCAAGATAAAAGTTTGATATCTATGGAATGAAGAGGTTCAAACGGAACACCTTGAAGAACCTTAAGAACCAAATTTAAGCTCCATGGCGGAGCAACAGGTTTAAACACAGGCTTGATTATAACTAAAGCCTGACAAATGCCTTAACGTCTGGAACATCTGCCAGACACTTGTGCAAAAGAATAGACAGAGCAGAAATCTGTCCCTTTAAGGAACTAGCTGACAATCCTTTTTCCAAACCTTCTTGGAGAAAGGATAATATCCTGGGAATCCTGACCTTACTCCATGAGTATCCCTTGGATTCACACCAATAAAGATATTTACTCCATATCTTATGGTAAATTTTCCTGGTGACAGGCTTTCGTGCCTGTATTAAGGTATCAATGACTGACTCGGAGAAGCCACGCTTTGATAAAATCAAGCGTTCCATCTCCAGGCAGTCAGTCTCAGAGAAATTAGATTTGGATGGTTGAAATGACCCTGAAGTAGAAGGTCCTGTCTCAGAGGCAGAGTCCATGGTGGAAAGGATAACATGTCCACTAGATCTGCATACCAGGTCCTGCGTGGCCACGCAGGCGCTATCAAAATCACTGATGCTCTCTCCTGCTTGATCTTGGCAATCAGTCGAGGGAGCAGAGGAAACGGTGGAAACACATAAGCCAGATTGAAAGACCAGGGCACTGGTAGAGCATCTATCAGCGTCGCCTTGGGATCCCTGGACCTGGATCCGTAACAAGGAAGCTTGGCGTTCTGGCGAGACGCCATGAGATCCAGTTCTGGTTTGTCCCAACGATGAATCAATTGTGCAAACACCTCCGGATGGAGTTCCCACTCCCCCGGATGAAAAGTCTGACGACTTAGAAAATACGCCTCCCAGTTCTCTACACCTGGGATATGGATAGCTGATAGGTGGCAAGAGTGAATCTCTGCCCAGCTAATTATTTTTGAAACTTCTAACATCGCTATGGAACTTCTTGTTCGCCCTTGATGGTTGATGTAAGCCACAGTCGTGATGTTGTCCGACTGAAATCTGATGTACCTCAGAGTTGCTAACTGAGGCCAAGCCTGAAGAGCATTGAATATCGCTCTCAGTTCCAGAATATTTATTGGAAGGAGTGTCTCCTCCTGAGTCCATGATCCCTGAGCCTTCAGGGAGTTCCAGACTGCACCCCAACCTAGAAGGCTGGGATCTGTTGTTACAATTGTCCAATCTGGCCTGTGAAAGGTCATACCTTTGGACAGATGGACCCGAGATAGCCACCAGAGAAGAGAATCCCTGGTCTCTTGATCCAGATTTAGTAGAGGGGACAAATCTGTGTAATCCCCGTTCCACTGACTGAGCATGCATAGTTGCAGCGGTCTGATGTAAGCGTGCAAACGGCACTATGTCCATTGCCGCTACCATTAAGCCGATTACTTCCATACACTGAGCCACCGAAGGGCGCGGAATGGAATGAAGAACACGGCAGGAATTTAGAAGCTTTGATAACCTGGTCTCCATCAGGTAAATTTTCATTTCTACAGAATCTATCAGAGTCCCTAGGAAGGAAACTCTTGTGAGTGGGGATAGAGAACTCTTTTCCTCGTTCACTTTCCACCCATGCGACCTTAGAAATGCCAGTACTACGTCCGTATGAGACTTAGCAAATTGGAAGTTTGACGCCTGTTTCAGGATGTCGTCTAAATAAGGGGCCACTGCTTAGGACCACCAGAAGCGACCCTAGAACCTTTGTAAAGATTCTTGGGGCTGTAGCTAATCCAAAGGGAAGAGCTACAAACTGGTAATGCCTGTCTAGAAAGGCAAACCTGAGAAACCGATGATGATCTTTGTGTATCGGAATGTGAAGATAAGCATCTTTTAAATCCACTGTAGTCATATATTGACCCTCCTGGATCATAGGTAGGATGGTACGAATAGTTTCCATCTTGAATGATGGAACTCTGAGGAATTTGTTTAAGATCTTTAGATCCAAAATTGGTCTGAAGTTTCCCTCTTTTTTGTGAACCACAAACAGATTTGAGTAAAACCCTGTCCCTGTTCCTCCTTTGGAACTGGATGGATCACTCCCATAACTAGGAGGTCTCGTACACAGTGTAAGAATGTCTCTCTCTTTATCTGGTTTGCAGATAATTGTGAAAGGTGAAATCTCCCTTTTGGGGGGGAAGCTTTGAAGTCCAGAAGATATCCCTGGGATATAATTTCCAACGCCCAGGGATCCTGGACATCTCTTGCCCACGCCTGGGCAAAGAGTGAAAGTCTGCCCCCTACTAAATCCGTTACCGGATAGGGGGCCGTTCCTTCATGCTGTCTTAGAGGAAGCAGCAGGCTTTTTGGCCTGCTTACCTTTGTTCCAGGTCTGGTTTGGTCTCCAGACCGTCTTGGACTGAGCAAAAGTTCCCTCTTGTTTTGCATTAGAGGAAGTTGATGCCGCACCTGCCTTGAAGTTTCGAAAGGCACGAAAATTAGACT
This sequence comes from Bombina bombina, assembly GCF_027579735.1. Lineage (NCBI taxonomy): Eukaryota > Metazoa > Chordata > Amphibia > Anura > Bombinatoridae > Bombina > Bombina bombina. The sequence goes on from NC_069503.1 coordinate 158,339,327, forward strand.
GTTTGGTCCTTGATTTGGACCTGTCCTGAGGAAGGGCATGACCTTTTCCTCCAGTGATATCAGCAATAAATCTCCTTCAAACCAGGCCCGAATAGGGTCTGCCCCTTGAAGGGAATGTTAAGCAGCTTAGATTTTGAAGTCACGTCAGCTGACCATGATTTAAGCATAGCGCCCTGCGCGCCTGTATAGCAATACCAGAATTCTTAGCCGTTAGTTTAGTCAAATGAACAATGGCATCAGAAACAAAAGAATTGGCTAGCTTAAAGGACCAGTCAACACTGTACATTTGCATAATCAACAAATGCATGATAAGAATACAATGCAATAGCACTTAGTCTGAACTTCAAATTAGTAGTAGATTTTTGTTAAATAAATTGCAAAGTTATGTCTATTTCCACTCCCCCTGTATCATGTGACAGCCATCAGCCAATCACAAATGCATATACGTACATGCTGTGAATTCTTGCACATGCTCAGTAGGAGTTGGTGACTCAAAAAGTTTAAATATAAAAAAACTGTGCAGATTTTGTTAATGGAAGTAAATTGGAAAGTTGTTTAAAATTGCATGCTGTATCTGAATCATGAAGTTTAATTTTGACTTGAGTGTCCCTTTAAGTGCTCTAAGCTTGCCAAGTATGTCATCCAATGGAGTCGCTACCTGTAAAGCCTCTTCCAGAGACTCAAACCAGAATGCAGCAGCAGCAGTGACAGGAGCAATGCATGCAAGGGGCTGTAGGATAAAACCTTGTTGAATAAACATTTTCTTAAGGTAACCTTCTAATTTTTTATCCATTGGATCTAAAAAAGCACAACTGTCCTCGACAGGGATAGTAGTACGCTTTGCTAGAGTAGAAACTGCTCCCTCCACCTTAGGGACTGTCTGCCATAAATCCCGTGTGGTGGCGTCTATTGGAAACATTTTTCTAAAAATTGGAGGGGGAGAGAACGGCACACCTGGTCTATCCCATTCCTTATTAATAATTTCTGTAAACCTTTTAGGTATTGGAAAAACATCAGTACACACCGGCACAGCATAGTATTTATCCAGTCTACACAATTTCTCTGGCACTGCAATTGTATCACAGTCATTCAGAGCAGCTAAAACCTCCCTGAGCAACACGCGGAGGTGTTCAAGCTTAAATTTAAAATGTAGAAATATCAGAATCAGGTATCTTTCCTGAGTCAGAAACATCACCCACAGACTGAAGCTCTCCTTCCTCAGCTTCTGCATATTGTGAGGCAGTATCAGACATGGTTCTTAAAGCGTCAGTATGCTCTGCATTTCGTCTAACCCCAGAGCTATCTCGCTTACCTCTAAATTCAGGTAGTCTGGCTAATACCGCTGACAGTGTATTATCCATGACTGCCGCCATGTCTTGTAAAGTAATCGCTATGGGCGCCCTAGATGTACTTGGCGCCATTTGAGCGTGAGTCCCTTGAGCGTGAGTCAAAGGATCTGACACATGGGGAGAGTTAGTCGGCATAACTTCCCCCTCGTCAGATTCCTCTGGTGATAAATTTTTTAAAGACAGAATATGATCTTTATTGCTTAAAGTGAAATCAGTACATTTGGTACACATTCTAAGAGGGGGTTCCACCATGGCTTTTAAACATAATGAACAAGGAGTTTCCTCTATGTCAGACATGTTCGTACAGACTAGCAATGAGACTAGCAAGCTTGGAAAACACTTTAAATCAAGTTAAAGGGACAGTATACACTCATTTTCATATAACTGCATGTAATAGACACTACTATAAAGAATAATATGCACAGATACTGATATAAAAATACAGTATAAAACTGTTTAAAAACTTACTTAGAAGCTGTCAGTTTGGCTCTGTTGAAAAGGTAGCTGGAAAGCCCACTGCAAGTGGCAAATAAGACACTCCCCCCTCCCCCTTCTTTTGCATATGAAAAGACCCTTTACACAAGCAGGAGCAAGCTGGAGTAGGTAGCTGAGCGTATTCACATAAAACTTTGGTGCTTGGTTAGGAGTCTGAAAATCAGAGCAATGTTATTTAAAAATAAGCAAAACTGTACATTAGTTTAAAAAAAAAACTTTATGGACTATATAAATAGATCATCTACAAAACATTTATGCAAAGAAAAAATGAGTGTATAATGTCCCATTAACAAGCAAATATAAAAGACGGTACTGTGCCTTTAAGAGAAACAAATTTTGTCAAAATTTGAAAAACAGTGAAAAAAGGCAGTAAATCAAACGAAATTTTTACAGTGTATGTAATAAGCTAACAGAGCATTGCACCCACTTGCAAATGGATGATTAACCCCTTAGTTCAAAAAACGGATCAAAAAAACGATGTAGACGTTTTATAACAGTCACAACAAACTGCCACAGCTCTGCTGTGGCCCTACCTTTCCCAATAAACGACTTTGGAAAGCTTTTGAGCCCTTTAGAGATGTCCTATAGCATTCAGGGGACTTCTGAGGGAAGCTGGATGTCTCAGTGTAATTTTAACTGCGCAAAAAAGCTCTAAAATAGGCCCCTCCCACTCATACTACAACAGTGGAAAGCCTCAGGAAACTGTTTCTAGGCAAAATTTAAGCCAGCCATGTGGAAAAAACTAGGCCCCAATAAAGTTTTATCACCAAAGCATATATAAAAACGATTAAACATGCCAGCAAACGTTTTATATTGCAATTTTATAAGAGTATTACCTCTGAGAGTAAGCATGATACCAGTCGCTATTAAATCACTGTATTCAGGCTTAACTTACATTAATCCGGTATCAGCAGTATTTTCTAGCATTTCCATTTCTAGAAAAAATTGTAACTGCACATACCTCATAGCAGAGTAACCTGCACACCATTCTCCCGCTGAAGTTACCTCTCTCCTCAGACATATGTGAGAACAGCAATGGATCTTAGTTACAACCTGCTAAGATCATAGAAACTCAGGCAGATTCTTCTTCTATTTACTGCCTGGGATAAAATAGTACAACTCCGGTACCATTTAAAAATAACAAACTTTTGATTGAAGAAAAAAAACTAACTATATTTCACCACTCTCTCTTACTACCTCCATGCGTGTTGAGAGTTGCAAGAGAATGACTGGATATGGCAGTTAGGGGAGGAGCTATATAACAGCTCTGCTGTGGGTGTCCTCTTGCAACTTCCTGTTGGGAATGAGAATATCCCACAAGTAATGCATGATCCGTGGACTGGATACACCTTACAAGAGAAATAGATTACAGGTGAGGATGGTTACCTTTTATAGCCATTCAAACCCCTTTGTGTCAACTTGTGTGCATGTTATCAGGCCAAAATCACCAGGGTATGTAAACTTTTGATCAGGGTCATTTGGGTAGTTTCTGTTGTCATTATGATTTAAAAAGCGTAAACACAGTTGATTGATAATACATGGCTTCCGCCAAACACTAACCATGAGTGAAAGAAAAGTTTGTGTGTTATCATTCATATTCTCTGAAAAATGGCCAAGAAATCATAAGTTCTGCCAGGGTATGTAAACTTATGAGCACAACTGTATATATAATATTAATGTCAGTAGTACAAAAATATATATTGATACGGCCTCTTGAAATGCGATACAAATATATACACCCCTCTTAGTGCATGGGAAGTGTAAACTATCACAAATTCTAAAAATAAAAGAAACTACAGATCACTCAATCACTCATTTCCAGCACCAGACTATTTAATAGGAAACTTTATAATTTATTAGATCATGTTGTAAATACATATAGAAAGCTTTTCCTTGGTATTACCTTAGAATAGTTCTTTACATGCCTCCAACAAACATAATTACTTTTATAGTGTGTACCTGAAGTATTCAAAGAAGAGAAGGCGCCATCCGGACTCGGATTTTATCAATCCTAGTCTGTGCCATACAATTATATATTACTGGTATCCATTACAATTTCCTCAGAACAGCCCTTGTCAGGTACTTCTCAAGCTTTTGTCCCATGGCGAGTGGCGACCCAGGTACTTCCTTCTTATGGATACACTGGCATCATAAACAAAGGGAATCCTAAACTGTGCATTTGTGATGGAGGCCCTTTAGTGTAAAACTAAAAAGAGACACTGAAGTATATCAGTCTGATCCAGCCTACTAAGGTGAGTCCAGCCTCGAAATGCCAGGTAATTCTCCTCTGAACAAGGGAAATGGCAACCCCAGACGATTGTTCCTTGTTCAGAGGAGGATTGCCCGGTATTTCTTGTTAAACAGGATGAGACTGATATACTTCAGGAAAGTCCTCCGTGAAAGCACAATTGGGCAAAAAGAGGCTGTTACTCGGTGACAATTTGCCAGAGAACAAACTATTAAGCTATTGTTCGTTCCTGGTTTAGCGCTTCTACTTGTTGTTAATAGTACCTATTATACTTGCAATAAAGGAATTCATATTCTAAATTGTGATACCTTCTACACCATAGAAGTGTGTTTTTCTTTATCTGCCAATAACTATACGTAGGAAGCACAAAGCTGATGCTGTATTCATTTTAGAATAAATGTTTTTTCAGGGGGGCAGGGGGAGACTATATGCTGTTGATCATATGCATGATGTTTGAGTAAATTGTTCACTAAAATGTTTCCTCATCTATATGCTATGTGCTGGTTTTTGAAGAAAAAATAAACAACATAGAAAAGACATTTTTTGTAAAGCAGTTTTGTTTAAACAAAATTATTTACAATTACAAACAAATTCATAAAGGAGACTGTGGGGAAATTTAAAAATCACAAAGACAAGTGTTAAAAGGGCCATAATACCCAAATGTTTAAACACTTGAAAGTGATGCAGTATAGTTGTAAAAAGCGGACTAGAAAATATCACCTGAACATCTCTATGTAAAAAAGAAAGATATCTTACCTCAAAAGTTTCTCAGTAGCCACATCCCATTGTAAAGGGCTTCTAAGCAACAAATCAGTATGTCTGTCCTGGGACAGCGGAAGGAGCGAGCTTTCGTGCACACTCATGTTATTTCCCTATTCAGTGTAAGAAAGTTTACAAAATCTCATGAGATCACAGTAAAAATGTTCATGACCTTAGCACTGTTGATTCTGATTGGCTGCTGTTCATTTCTTTCTTTATTTATTTTTACCTGCAGTTGGGCAGCAGCGGAATTATAACTTTTTACACAAAACTTACTCTGCTGAGCTGAGGAAATTGTGAGGTAAAAGATCTTCCTTTTTTACATAGAGATGCTCAAGTGATATTTTCCTGTCAGCTTTTTACAGTTATACTGCATCAGTTTCAAAGGATTTAGCATATGAGTATTATGTCCCTTTAAGTCCTGCACAGGTAGACAAGTGCATTTATCAAGCTAAATGGCAAGGTTTGTAGTCAAAAGCCTCCAGGGCCAAACAAGTAAAATCATTTGAAAACAGTTTGATTGGTGCAGCTACAAGCATAAATGCCAAAATAACACCAAGAGGTTTCTGGGTAATACTCAACCCTCAGAATAAAAAATCTTTGCATTCATTTGTTTATATTTACAAAACCTGTTGCTCCAATGGAAGTAGAGTTATTCTGAGGCTTAAAAAGGGTTAAACACAGATTGTAAAAATATTAAAATTCAGTCCTTTTCTCAAACCCCACAGTCACTCTGTTTCTCCGCGGTTTTCCTTGTAAATATTTGTTGTGCAGCAAGCATGGCAACCAAAACGTGAAAGAAAATCTGCCACAAGTTCCTCAAACCGTATAAATAAATGTTGCAAAGACAAATTATTAAGAACAGTCCGCAGGCTTTTATCTTTCTCGCTGAAGAGTAAAACAGGTACAAATAGCACTGTGAAAATAAGAAAAGCATACGGTTACCCATGGGAGTGTAATTAATTTATTCTATTCTGATTTAAGATTGTTGTTTGGTTAAAAATCTCATTAAATACTATTCAAACAATTTAGTAAGTATTTTTAATCTACATTTTATTCCCTATGTAACTAGGTATATGCTAAAATCTATATGTAAACATTCCACACATAATTAAAAGTTAAGGGGATATGAAATAAAAAAATGTCCTTTCATGTTTCAGATAGAGCATGTGATTTTAAGCAACTTTCTAATTCTCTTCTTTTATCAATTTTTCTTTTTTCTCTTGGTATCTTTTGTTGAAAATCAGGGACGTATGCTTAGGAGCCGGACAATTTCTGGAGCACAAAATGGCAGCAGTTCGGCAAGAATCTTATCTATTTTATATATATATATATATATATATATATATATATATGACAGCACTATTTCTTGTCATGTAGTGCTTTAGATTCCTACCTAGGTATCTCTTCAACACAGATTATCATGGGAATGAAGCAAATTTGATAATAGAAGTAAATTGGAAACTTTTATAAAATGGTATCCTCTGTCTGACTCACAAAATAATATTTATGTGTTTCATATCTCTTTACCAATTCGTTAATATATATATTTATTTTTTTTAACATAAGGTAAACTATTTAAAATGTCTATATTTGAAAAAGAAATGCTGTAAACCTTCTAGAGCATACTATTAATCTATAAGTATTATTATAGTACTCAGTATTAGCGCTGCGGAATCTATTGGCGTTCTACAAATAACCGATAATAATAATAATATTCATTGCACAACTTCAACAATTAATTTTTCCAATGATACCAACAGTATTTAAGTGGTGTGGGGGTTGCTTTATATTTTAAGGAGTAGGGATAGTCTAGAAGAGAGTTTTGGTGAAAGAATCCAGATTAGCTGGCGGGGGCTCCCATATTATGGGATAAACTGGTTAGAAGTCACTTTACAACAAAATGAGTCAACAAGATCAGGAAACGTTAAGGGGTACTTATCCCTGGAGCTCTTGTACTTATGGTGGCTTGATGAAAAAATGTGGTCTCTATGGAGATTGTTTTCCAGTGAAAAATTATATTTTCATGAGTTTTCTACGTGCAGAACTAAGAACATAATTCACTGTTTAGACCTACAAAATGTTTTATGTGGGTGTGTCCCACAGAGAGTTACGTGTGAGATTTAAACATCTGTCTAATATTAGAAAAGGCTCGTAGAGACTTAGAAAATGGTAAGAAGCTGACTAGTGTTGCTAGGCATTTATTATATGTACACCAATCAAAACCTGATCCTAAATGTTGCATGCTACAGAGACTTAAAGGGACAGTCTAGTCAAAATTAAACTTTCATGATTCAAGTTTACTTTTATCATCAAATTTGCTTTGTCACTTGGTAATTTTTGGTGAAATCTAAATCTAGGTAGGCTAATATTCTACACTTATCTCAGTGCATTTTTGGAAAGCCGATGGATATTCTAGATTAAACGGACAGTCTACTCTAGAATTGTTATTGTTTAAAAAGATAGATAGTACCTTTTTACAATTCCCTAGTTTTGCACAGCCAACATAGTTATATTAATATACTTTTTACCCCTGAGATTACCTTGTATCTAAGCCTCTGCAGACTGCCCCTTATTTTAGTTCTTTTGACAGACATGCATTTTAGCCAATTAGTGCTGACTCCTAGATAACTCCGCGTGCATGAGCACAATGTTATCTTATGGCACACGTAAACTAATGCCCTCTAGCTGTGATAAACTGTCAAAATGCCCTGAGATAAGACGGGGCCTTCAAGGGCTTAGAAAATAGCATATGAGCTTACCTAGGTTTAGCTTTCAACAAAGATACCAAAAGAACAAATCAAATTTGATGATAAAAGTAAATTGCAAAGTTGTTTAAAATCGCATGCCCTATATGAATCATCAATGTTTAATTTTGACTAAACTGTCCCTTTAATTCCTCAACCCCACACAGACTGACTGAACAGTTTATAGTGCTTTCTCTGAATTCTAGAGTTCATCTTGTATTATTTTTCTATGATAACAAGTATGATCATGTATATAAAGTAACAATACACTACCTTGGCCGTTAACGGCTCACTCATTAAGTGGACAGATAAGTTATTCACAATGGCAAATACATTACATGAAATTGTTTCTATTTTCAGTTTATAAGAATTGTTTTTACAATGTATTTGTATATTATTTGCTTAAAGGGACAGTCTAGGCCAAAATAAACTTTCATGATTCAGATAGAGCATGTAATTTTAAACAATTTTCCAATTTACTTTTATCACCAATTTTGCTTTGTTCTCTTGGTATTCTTAGTTGAAAGCTTAACCTAGGAGGTTCATATGCTAATTTCTTAGACCTTGAAGGTCACCTCTTTTCAGAATGCATTTTAACAGTTTTTCACCACTAGAGGGTGTTGGTTCACATATTTCATATAGATAACACTGTGCTTGTGCACGTGAAGTTATCTGGGAGCAGGCACTGATTGGCTAGACTGCAAGTCTGTCAAAAGAACTGAAATAAAGGGGCAGTTTGCAGAGGTTTAGATACAAGATAATCACAGAGGTTAAAAGTATATTATTATAACTGTGTCGGTTATGCAAAACTGGAGAATGGGTAATAAAGGGATTATCTATCTTTTAAAACAATAAAAATTCTGGTGTAGACTGTCCCTTTAACATACCTAGGTCACTGGTTTCCAGATTTTGAGACTATCTGAACTAGAGCACAGGTAAAAACATCCACATTTAAACCACAATCTGGACAAATTACATGCGTCTCTCTACACACAAATTGGAGCAAATTTACTACACAAGTAATTCTGGGATAACATCCTGTGATTGAAGTCACGTGATAACAGGTCAAAAGATCAAATTAATATCCGATAAAATAAATGCCTGGTTAAACTGACATTTACATTTTATTTCCTTAGGGTTCTAATTTGAATTGGAGTGATGGATGATCGTTGTGACAGATGATATGTTAGTGAGTACATTTAAATATCTTTATTTTTTTCTCCAAATTAGGGGTTGAAGTTGTATTTTTACAATCTCTATATTCCCAGTACCATCACTGTATTTGGCTTTCAGTAATATTAGGTCATTTTGTTCACAACTTATAAAACACATTTTTAGAACACTTTTGTGCACACAGTTTGTGTAAACTAGAGGGAACATTGCAAAAGAGATTTTATATATATATATATATATATATAATTATAAAGAGAGTAAGATGGAGACAGATGATAGAATGAGAGAAGAATTTCAGCGATAAAATACATGGAGATAAAGAAATAGTATATGTATAAGAATATGACAGAGAGTCAAAATGAATCATCGATGATAGATAGAGCATGCAAGTATAGAACAACTTTCCAAATTAATTCTAGTGTCAAATTTTCTTTGTTCTCTTTGTTGAAGAGTAAACCTAGGTAGGCTGACAGAATCCTGGGATTGTGCATGCATTCTGTGGCAGCAGTGTTTGCAACTATGTATAACATAGCTATAAACATTGTTGTAAACACTCCTGCCTGATGGCTAAAGACAGCTGACCACACCTAAGATTACAAAGAATACAGAAATAATTATGTAAAATTCATTAGAGGTAAATAAGTAAAGTTGTTTAAAATGTCATTCTCTATTCAATCAATTTGAGTTTAATGTTGAATTTTCTCTCCCTTTAAATAAACAATTTGTGCAATTTGTTTGCTGACGTACCTGTAATATGTTTGCTGAAAAAGCTGTCAGAAATGCCACTACTCTTCCTGCATTTTCATAACCCTCCTTAAAAAAATGACAAAAGTATAACAGTGAGATCTCTGTAGCTGGGTAGCATTTACCGCAAGCAAGACGTGTTCTAACCCATAATCATTAATTATAAGGTGTAATACAAAAAACAGAACAACATTTATTAGCATCTGTTTTTGATCCTATTTAAAGAACTGAATATTTAGGATGTCATAGTAACAAAACCTTTTCTCAGGACGCCGATGTGACTGGATACCCCACTAACAAGATATATTGTGTATTAAAGAGAAGGGAAAAAAGTGTTTCATTATTGTTATGAAAAGCAATAAACAATGGGTAATCCTTAATAGAAAACATTATCATATGGATTATTCTTTTTCTTTTAAAAACAACTTTATTTAATTGTGCAGGGTGCATTACATCCTGTCACAGCCCCACAAGGGGGCAGTGGTCTCAACAGGAAGGCAAAGGGGGAGCTTTACCTTTTGAAGCACTTGAACAGAGGTAAGATATGGGTGTAAAAGTTTGTACCAAGACTGTATTTTAATGCACAACAAGATTTACAGAGACAACATTCATCCCAAAATTTGTAGAGTTCTCCTCCATTGTGTTAGTCTCTTTAGATCCTCATGTTTGTCAATGAAACCTGGGACTGCCCAAACAATAAACACCAGAAATCATGTGGACTGTTCAGTCCATCAATGATCTTCCCACACTTAAAGGGATACTAAACTCAATTTTTTCTTTCATGCTTCAGATAGAGCATGCAATTTTAAGCAACTTTCTATTATCAATTTTTCTTCATTCTATCTTTATATAAAAAAAAGCAGGAATGTAAAGCTTAGGAGCCAGCCCATTTTAAGTTCAGCACCCTGGATAGCACTTGCTTATTGGTGGCTACATTTGGTTAATCAATAAGCAAGCGTATCCCATGTTCCGAACCAAAAATGGGCCGGCTCCCAAGCTTTACATTCAAGAAAAAATCATAATAGGAGTACATTAGAAAGTTGCTTAAAATGCCATGCTCTATCTGAAACATTAAAGAAATAATGTGGGTTTAGTGTCCCTTTAACTAGTAAGACTCCGCCCCAGATCACCGGTTCTTTAGTAAAAGTATTGGCAGTTATGGTTTTAGGTTTGAACAGTGGACCATAATCTAGCAGTAAATATTTAAAGTTGTATAGACAAGGAGACCAAAGCTACCCTAACCTACAAAAGAGAAACTACATTTGATTTTTACCTTACAATGCGCTGTAATTATATAACTTTTAAAGTATATAAATGGAATATAAAATAAAGAATCTTTGCAAAAGATTTGATGTTAGTTTTTGAAAGAAAAAAAAGGCACTACAGCCTCCCTGTGAATTATTAGGCTCTGGATTGGCTGCAGCCATAGAAGTAATATACAAGATGACACTTCAGTAGGACACTGGAAAGCATCAGAGATAGATACTGAATAGAAGAGTTTCATAGCCCAGCATACTATTACAAGGTAAGAAAACGTGAAGCATAAGTCTACAATCAACGTACCATGCACAGCCTTAGTTAGAGGTAAAATTTGAATTGTGAAAGCGCCAGACAAGCGCGAAACGCGTCAGATGACACAGCTACTCTGTTAGTTATCCGTTTTAATGTTTACCAATAAATACTTAATTTTACCTCTAACTAGGGCTGTGCATGGTATGGTGATTGTAGACCTATGCTTCACATTTGAACCTTATACCTTGTCCAGGAGTTATTCCTTTTTCTTACCTTTTATACACCGCCGGTAGACCCCCAATACGGCAACGGAGGAAGCCGTGGAGGCTGGTGGTGGTTGTGGCATGGAGGGACGAGATGCCTACTCCGTATATACAAGGTATTACCTTTGTTGTTAATTCTTCCTGTACTGTGAACCCTGTGCCGCCAAGAGCACATTTTATACTATTACATGGCACTATGAAAAGCAAAGTGTGCTTTAGATAAATAAAAATAAAGACTAATTGAGTGGTAAGCTAGTGCACAGAGTGTACCAACCATTGAGCCCACATGTATGATTTGATATCAATGCCAGGCAAGTGCATGTGGTATCAATCTGTGCTTTCTTACCATACGAAGGCAGATGTCTTCTGCCCCCTGGCAGCTGCTCCAGCTATCGAAGCTGAAAGCGGGGACCACAACATGCACCTCTGGGCTGGACGTAGGTACTACATCAACACGGTATGCTGGGCAAAGTACTGTGTAACGTAGCAACTACATCCATATGGCACAAGGGGTTAAAATTGCATGCTCTATCTGGATAATGAATTAATTTGGGATTTCATGTCCCTTTAACTAATTCAAACAGCCATGCTACTAATGGATTGTTCTTGTACAAAAGTAAGTAAAAAAAAAAAAATACTGAGACATTAAACTCAATACAGAATATTATATTTTTACTTATTTGTAATTCAGAAGCTTTACAATATACTGCCATTATTTATTTTTCCTGATTTTGGTGTAAACGAACTCTGAAAATGTTAAGGTTTCTAAGCAGAACCCTCACACTTCTACATGCTACACAGTGTTTATACCTGTCCCTAATTGGCCAAAGCAAAGAAAAAAAAACATTCAGCATTTAAAAGGGGCGTGTCCAATGATTGCAAAAACTGCATATTTTATAAACGTTTAAAATTTTCTTTTATAATATACATATATAAAATTTATTTTATATGTAGATCATTTGCAATGATTTTGATTAAGGTTGATGTTTTTTGCATAATACATTTGAATGGATTCTTAATTTTATAGCATTTTTACGTTCCTTTAAAGTAACAAATTACTGTAATTGAACCCTAGACTCACAATTGCATATCTTTGTTTTTGTTCGTTAATGGCAAACATGTATTTAGAAAATCTTATCTCCCCCAAAAAATGTAAAAAGCATGTTGGTGATAATAGGTTAGATAAAAAAAAAATTCACTAAGAACAATTTGTGCTTGTAATAATAATTCCTTTGATGTACAATATTTTACTTTCAACTCTAGAAAGAGAGCAATGGTCTAATAATTGCAGTGTGTTCAATCAGTAACGTCTTTGATGGCCAAAAAAAAAAAAACATGAAACCTCTAATTGCCTGAACAAAAACATAAAGTGGAGAAAATTGTTCGATCAAGACTAAATAAAGCTTTCTATTTTGGTTAATAAACGTAATCTGAATGTATGATGTTTCAATATTTTATATACATACAACATATTCTATACATAGGTAAACACGTAAAAAATAAACTGTATGTCTGATCTATGTAAAAAAAAAAAATCCCAGACGCAAGTCGAGCTGAATAATACAAAACTTCAAAGGGGGTACAGAGCTCTTAAAAGATAAATACTTTTATTATTATTTTTTCAATAAAAGAGTCACCATCCCGAATGATGAGCTATTAGAGTTTTGTCCTTTTCCAGTTAAAGGGATACTAAACCCCAATTTTTTCCTTTCATGATTCAGATTTAGGGGCCGATTAATCAAGTGTCTGGTGGACATGATACGATGTAGAGTATCATGTCCGTCAGACATCGAAAAATGCCGACAACATACGCTGTCGGCATTTATCATTGCACAAGCAGTTCTGGTGAACTGCTTGTGAAATGGTCGCTAGCAGGGGTGTCAATCAACCCGATCGTATGAGATTGGGCAGATTGATGTCCGCCGCATCAGAGGAGGCGTACGAGTTAAGGAGCAGCGGTCTTAAAGGCTCGCGCGGAAACAGCTGTATTCAGGGCCATTTGGCCCTTGATAAATCGGCACCAGAGCATGCCATTTTAAGCAATTTTCTAATTTACTCCAATTATCCATTTTTCTTGCTATCTTTATTTGAAAGGCAGGAATCTAAGTTTAGGAGCTGCCTATTTTTGTTGAGCACCAGGGTAGCGCTTGCAGATTGGTGGCTAAATGTAGCCACCAATCAGCAATCGCTCCCCAGAGTTCTGAACCAAAAATGGTCCGTCTCCTAAGATTCCTGCGTTTTCAAAGAACGAAGAAAAATTGATAATAGGAGTAAATTAGAAAATTGCTTAACATTGCATGCTCTATCTAAATCTTGAAAGAAAAAAATTTGGGTTTCGTATCCCCCTTAAGCACCACAGTTTTCTTAACTTTTTTGCAAATGACCAATGGGGATTTTGTCTCCCTAAGGGTGCTGTACACAACCAGATCTGGACCCCTTTCCAGCTGTGTATTTAAATACATATCCAACCATGAGGCCACAGGGGCAAAACATAACTGTGGTTAGTTGTACAGATCTTAGCTCAGAGATTAATTGGGGAAAAAAAAGCAGTGCGCTAATATATGAATCTTAAAAGCAGCTTTACTGTGCTAAAGTTAAAAACATGGTTACCAAAATCGGACATGTTTTGCAAATGTCAGTTGCGTAATTATTGATGAAAATTTAGAACACATTAGTTCTCCATTGTTTGGCATCAAACAAGAGAGATGTGGCAGGGTTAGGCATGTGCAGTTTCTCATGGGCTCTTTCCGTTTTCAAGACTGGAAAATACACAAATTTTAGACTTAACTTACAGGAAAGGGTACAAAATAAATGATGAAAATATATTGCAAAGTAGTTTTATTATTTACAATTAAGTATTTTATATTAAATTCTCAAAGTGTTGATTGTCCCTTTAAGTAAAATAAAAAGACACCCTGTTAGACTAAAGAAATCAAAGGACCAACTATCCATGCAAGACCAAAGCAATCATTACATGAACAATTATTTTCTTACAAGCAAAAACAAAAAGAGTATGTATAAGTAAATCAGTAATACATTTTAGTTGACAGCAAGATTTCATTATTATAATCTATGTACATTCAAATGTTACTGTAATAAAATATTTTATTTTAACAAAGATGTAAACAAGCAAATCCATATTAGGACCAGTAGGTTGTGTGTTTTAACTTAGAGCAAAGATATAAAAGATTTCAAATCACATTTATTTATTTAGTTCTCTTGGTATCCTTTCTTAACAAACAGGTAGGTAGACTCAGGAGCATGCTCATGTCTGGCAGCAGTTTTGCAAGAATGTTTTTAAAGGGACGTGAAACCAAAACTTTTTCTTTAATGCATCAGAGGGAGCATGCAGTTTAAAACAACTATCCAATTTGCTTTTATTAACTAATTTGCTTCATTCTTTTTGTATCCTTTATTGAAGAAGCAGTAATCCACTACTGGGAGCTAGCTGAACACACTGAGTGAGCCAATAACATATGACATATATGTGCAGCCACTAATCATCAGCTACTAAGCCTATCCAGGTATCCTTTTCAACAAAGTCAACAAAACAATTTAGGTAAAAGTAGCAAACTGGAATGTTGTTTAAATTCACATGCTTCTAAATCATGAAAGAAAGAAAAATGTGATTGATTTCCTTTTAACAATATAACACATTGTGAACACTGCTGCCATCTAGTGCCCTAGAACATTATTGCAAAACTAAAACCGTATAGCTCTCCAGACACGTAGATTCTACCTACCAAGGTATTCTCTTCAATGAAGAATATCAAAAGAACAAAGTAAATTTCATAAAATAACTAAACAGGAAACTGTATGTGCAGTCTGAATAATAAGAGAAAACATTCACATTTCATAACTGAGAGCTTTGGAAAGAAAAATGCTTAAAAGGGACATGAAACTCAATTAGAAACTCAGTGTGCACCTGGGTATCTGTGTGTGTGCAAATACATACATACATATATATATACATATATATATATATATATATACATACATACACACACATATACTGTACATACATACAGACACACACTATATATATATATATATATATATATATATATATATATATATATATATATATATATATATATATATATATATATATATATATATATAGCATCTAAACATGAAGCACTCCAAAGGTCTTGTATACTGATCACCTTTATTGTGAACATTTTCGGGCATAAATAGCCCGTCCTCAGACTTATAAAGTTACAAAAACTTACCACCACCAAACAAATGTGTCCACGCTCTCCACGGTAGATGCGCCTCCCAGAACGAGTGACGTCATCATCCATGGCAACGTGTAATGGACTACAAAACAACAAATCAAAAGATAATGAACAAATCACAAAATAAACTAGACTGAATATATGCAAACAATAAAGGTGATCAGTATACAAGACCTTTGGAGTGCTTCATGTTTAGATGCTATTGTATTTTTGATATAGCACCCAAGGCGGTTACACTGGAGTGCACTTTGCCTTATACTATGCAAAAATATACGGTACCGGTATATATATATATATATATATATATATATATATATATATATATATATATATATATATATATACACACACACAAATATACACACACACACACTGTACATACATACACACAGTATATATATATATATATATATATATACACACATATATATATACATACAGGAGTCAAGTCCTACAAAAAAAAGAGTGGGAACTCACCAAGACTTCCACCCCTCCTCACAATTAATATTGCTTTATATATATATATATATATATATATATATATATATATATATATATATATATATATATATATATATATATACACACACACACTGTATTTATATGTATATAATCTATACACGTTGGGCGTGAGACTCCTCCTCTGTCAAAGAGTCTCATCCACTTAAGATGCAATAGTCCTATTTCTGCTAAGGGGAGCTAAATAACCCCAGAGCAAGCCAGACAGAAATTTAAGCACCTTATATTCCACACAATGCAAGGTGATCACACAGCAGGACCGCTGACAGGCTTGCATTTAGTGTATTGTATGAAGTGTTACTACTGATTATTACTAGAGAATCTCACTATCCCTCTAACCAGACTGTGCTTCAGCTCCTCCCACCAGTAGCAGCAGTGTTTACTGTAGCGTTTCTGTTCAAAAATAGTGCAGGAACTCCGTTCCCATGCGTTCTCGCCCGACTTGACCCCTGTTTGTGTGTATATATATATATATATATATATATATATATATATATATACATATATACACATACATACACACACACACTATATATATATATATATTCTCTCTCTCTATATATATATATACACACACCTGGCAGAATTTATGATTTCTTGGCCACTCATGGTTAGTGTTTGGCTGAAGCCATATATTATATATCAACTATGTTTACTCTTTTTAATCATAATGACAACAAAAACTACCCAAATGACCCTGATCAAAAGTTTACATACCCTGGTGATTCTTGCCTGATAACATGCACACAAGTTGACACAAAGGGGTTTGAATGGCTATTAAAGGTAACCATCCTCACCTGTGATCTGTTTGCTTGTAATTAGTGTGTGTGTGTATAAAAGGTCAATGAGTTTCTGGACTCCTGACAGACCCTTGCATCTTTCATCCAGTGCTGCACTGACGATTCTGGACTCTGAGTCATGGGTAAAGCAAAAGAATTGTCAAAGGATCAGCGGGAAAAGGTAGTTGAACTGTATAAAACAGGAAAGGGATATAAAAATATATCTAAGGAATTGAGAATGCAAATCAGCAGTGTTCAAACTCTAATAAAGAAGTGGAAAATGAGGGGTTCTGTTGAAACCAAACCACGGTCAGGTAGACCAACTAAAATTTCAGCCACAAATGCCAGGAAAATTGTTCGGGATGCAAAGACAAACTCACAAATGACTTCAGGTGAAATACAGGACATGTGGTGTGGCTGTTTCAATATGCACAATAAGGAGGCACTTGAAGAAAGATGGGCTGCATGGTCGAGTCGCCAGAAGAAAGTCAACACTACGCAAATGCCACAAAGTATCCCGCTTACAATATGCAGCACAGAGACAAGCCTCAAACCTTCTGGCACAAAGTCATTTGAGACCAAAATTTAGCTTTTTGGCCACAACCATAAACGCTACATTTGGAGAGGAGTCAACAAGGCCTATGATGAAAGGTACACCATTCCTACTGTGAAACACGGAGGTGGATCGCTGATGTTTTGGGGATGTGTGAGCTACAAAGGCACAGGAAATTTGGTCCAAATTGATGGCAAGATGAATGCAGAGTATGTTATAAAACAAAATGCCTCATTTTCCACTTCTTGATTAGAGTTTGAACACTGCTGATTTGCATTCTCAATTCCTTGGATATCTTTTTATATCCCTTTCCTGTTTTATACAGTTCAACTACCTTTTTCCCAAGATCCTTTGACAATTATTTTTCTTTCCCCATGACTCAGAATCCAGAAACGTCAGTGCAGCACTGGATGAAAGATGCAAGGGTCTGTCAGGAGTCCAGAAACTCATTGACCTTTTATACACACACATTAATTACAAGCAAACAGATCACAGGTGCGGATGGTTACCTTTAATAGCCATTCAAACCCCTTTGTGTCAACTTGTGTGCATGTTATCAGGCCAAAATCACCAGGGTATGTAAACTTTTGATCAGGGTCATTTGGGTAGTTTCTGTTGTCATTGGATTTAAAAAGAATAAACATAGTTGATTGAAAATAAATGGCTTCAGTCAAACACTAACCATGAGTGAAAGAACACACATACTGTACATACATACACAAACAGTATATATATATATTTATTATTATCATTCATTTGTATAGCGCCGCCAAATTCTTTAGCGCTGGGTACAGTGACAGGGGTATACAATGACAAAGATTTGTGATAAAATACATAACAAAACAAAACAAAGCTTATATATATATATATATATATATATATATATATATATATATATATATATATATATATATATATATATATATATATATATATATATATATATATAAAACCACTCTGCAGCCCGTCCCATCTGAGGATATCTGCCAGGGTGCAATGATATGCCACTATAATCCAATGAAAAGATTGCACTCGAAGGTCTTTTTCAAACGATGAAAACACTTTAATGTAACGTCTTCGGGGCTATTATCCCCTTCATCAGCATATATATATATATATATATATATATATATATATATATTGTATCTGGGTATCTGTGTGTGTGTGCAAATACACACATGCATACATACATATATGCAGGGAGGCAGCTACATCACTGCCTGTTGATGGAGTATACATGTTTACAGTTTTTTCCAAAACTGCAGAAAAATTGAAGACCATGCCATATGAGAGAGACACAGATGGAAATAGAATTGAAGCAGAACTTTCACACTTGTGTCCTGTTCCTGTTGATATCTTGCTAAGACAATTTTTACAAAGTGATTTACACACTGCAGGAACATCATCATTAGGTGGCGCTGTTGCATTTGCCTACCACTGTATGCTGCTAACAGAAGCTAAATATTGCCAAATGTATAAAGCATGAGACTATACCATAGTTTATAAATCGAGACTTACCTGAAACGAGTTCTCTGCTAAGTGCACACCACGTATGAGGCTCAGAGCGCTGCACATGATGTTGAGAGTCAGAGACAGGATGCCGAGCGCCGTTACAGGTGTCATTCTGTAATTAGGGGCTTCATACAATTAAAAGAAAATGACATTCTGGTCATTCTGCGCGCTCACTCACACTCTGACAATTAAACAAGGTGAATAAACCGTTTCTTGCATAGCATTGCAGTTGCATACAGTTATATAAATGTTATATTAATATACAGTTTACAAAGAGATATAAACAAATATTGGACAAGTTTTCAATTAAAATTACTTTGATAAGGTATCACGGTTCTTAACTGGGAATTATGTCACTGGTGTGAAGAAAGAGAGTTTACCTTTAAACTTGGTTAAAAGGATTTGTATTTACAATAATGTTTAACGTAACCTTAAAGTGATAGTAAATCTGAGTGTTTGAAAAAACACTAGGATTTACAATCACTCATTGGTAAAGAGGGCTGTGCCGTGGGTGGCTGGAAGCGCTGACTTAAGCGAGGAGCTGCGGCACAGAAAGGGTAAGTTTAGCACCCATTTTTTACTAAGTGATCACTTAAAGTCCACTTTATTTTTAGTGATGGTAAATCTTTTTTTAACGCTTGGATTTACCATCACTTAAAAGTTGCCTTTAAATTTGTTATATATACAGGTTAAATTAGTCCACAAGTTTTACTGCCCCCTATATAGGCTATAGGTGTATGACACAAAGAAATAAATCAAACAGTATTTTTATCTACAAATATGAAAGAAATATAGACTTAAAGTATGTTAAAAATGTGGGGACATAGTGTTCTTACACATAAAGGGAAGAGATCCTAAAACCTCTCAAATTAAACTACTTGTAAGGCTCTAACTCTAGTAAAAACGGTGCTGTAGGTATCTAATTAAATTAAATACTCCATTTAAATTTCTCATTAAGTGCAGAGTCAAGACGTGTAGATTTCTTCTTATGTTGACTTATTGTATAATAGACCTATCTCTGTAGTAAATGAATACTCTCCTAACGTAAATAAGGATAAATTCTTACAGATAATATATTATATATTTCCAAAGGCTCATTGATACTCTGTGGGTATTTTAATATAAAACTTCAATAATAGGTCCTTGACAAATTGTTAAAAAGGTAAAAAAAGCCTCTGAGATTTGTTGGTGCACATTGTTTGAAGGCTCCTGAGGAAAGAGATTACGCATTTTCTCTTGCCCTCATGAAAGATACGTAAGGATGGATAATAATGGATGTCTCTAGCAATTCAGACAACTGTACCCAAAGAACATGGCCAGATCATTCTGTTATCAGTTGCCACATATCCTGGCCAACCAATAATACCAACTAAAACATATGTTTGGTGTTTGGAGGATTCATGAGACATCGAAATTGGAATACTTTACCATAAACACTGATTCTGTGTATGGCATAAGAATATTATGGGACAATCATAAAGCGGTAATTGGGGGATAGTTGAGACTTAAAGCTTACGCTATGAAGCAGAGTAGACAACCACTTAATACCAACCTCAATAAAATAGAGGGGACTTAAATGTTTGCACAAAGAGAACCCAAATACTCCTGGAAAAAAAACATAATTTATGCTTACCAGATAAATTCCTTTACTGCCTGGCAGGGAGAATCCACAACTTCATTCCTTACTGATGGGAAATACAACACCTGGCCACCAGGAAAAGGCAAAGACACCCCAGCCAAAGGCTTAAATAACACTCCCACTTCCCCTATCCCTCAGTCATTCTGCCGAGGGAGCAAGGAAAAGTAGGAGAAACATCAGGGTATAAAAGTGCCAAAAGAAATAATATAAAAAGGGGGCCACCCAATAAAAAATTAATTACTGACAGGGTCGTGGACTCTCCCTGCCAGGAAGGAATGGAATTTATCTGGTAAGCAAAAATTATGTTTTCCTTCCATAAGGCAGGGAGAGTTCACGACTTAATTCCTTACTGTTGGGAAAACTATACCCAAGCTCCAGAGGACACTGAAGGAATAACAGGACGGACTAAAAAGAGCCAGACCCTATTCTGAGGGCACCACAGCCTGCAAAACTTTTCTCCTGAAAGCTGCTTCAGCCAAAGCAAACACATCAAACAAAAAGTGTGTAAGGAGGACCAGGTATCCGCCTTACAAATCTGATCCATAGAGGCTTCATTCTTAAAAGCCCAGGAGGAAGCCACTGCTCTACTGGAATGAGCCGTTATCCTCTCCCCGCTGTCTCATAAGCTAAGCGGATGACACTCCTCAACCAGAAAGATAGGGAAGTCGTAGTAGCCTTCTGCCCCTTACGTGTCCCCGTATAGATGACAAACAAAGAGAAAGATTCTCTGAATTCCTTAGTAGCCTGAAGATAGAACTTCAAGGCACGAACCACATCTAGATTGAGAAGCAAACGTTCCTTCGCTGAAGAAGGATTAGGACACAAGGAAGGAACAACAATTTCTTGATAAATGTTACAATCCGACACCACCTTAGGGAGGAACCCTAATTTAGTACGTAAAACCGCCTTATCAGAATGGAAAACCAGATAAGGGGGGTCACATTGCAAAGCAGAAATCTCAGGAACTCTGCTCACAGAGGTAATAGCCAACAAAAAAAAGAACCTTCCAAGATAACAATTTAATGTCAACAGTATGCATAGGCTCAAACGGAGCCTGCTGTAAAACACTAAGAACAAGATTGAGACTCCAAGGTGGAGCCCCAGATCTAAACACAGGTCTGATCCTAGTCAGAGCCTTAACAAAGGACTGCACATCCGGAAGCTCAGCCAATCTATTCTGCAGTAACACCGACAGGGCCGATATCTGTCCCTTCAGGGAACTAGCAGATAGACCCTTCTCCAGTCCATCCTGGCAACCTTAACCTTATGCCAGGAAAAGCCATGCTCTTCACACCAGTACAAGTAAGTCCTCCACACTTTATGGTAGATACGACGAGTAACTGTCTTACGAGCTTGAACCAGAGTGTTGATAACACTCTCAGAAAACCCTCTCTTGGCTAAGACTAAGCGTTCAATCTCCACGCAGTCAGCCTCAGAGAATCTAGATTTTGATGAACGAAGGGACCCTGTATCAGCAGATCTCTGGGACAAGGTAACCTCCACTGAGGAGATGACATCCCCACCAGATTCGCAAACCACGTCCTTCATGGCCACAATGGAGCAATCAGAATCACTGATGCTCGCTCCTGCTTGATGCGAGTTACCACACGAGGGAGAAGCGGTAATGGAGGAAAAATATATAAGAGTCTGAATCTCCATGGTACTGATAAGGCATCTATCAGTTCCGCCTGAGGATTCCTCGGCCTCGACCCGTACCTGGGTAGCTTAGTACTGAGGCGGGATGCCATTAGATCTATCTCCGGCATCCCCCACTCGCTGTATATCTCTGCAAACACCTCGAGGTGGAGAGACCATTTCCCTGGGTGAAAGGATTGCCTGCTGAGGAAGTCCGCTTCCTAGTTGTCCACACACGGAATGTGGATAGCTGACAGTGTACATCTGTGAGTCTTCGCCCACTCTAGTATCTGAGATACTTCTCTCATCGCCAAGGGACTTCTCGTTCCCCCCTGATGGTTGATGTAGGCAACCGAGGTTATATTGTCTGATTGAAATCTGATAAACTGGGACGAACCCAGAAGTGGCCAAGCCTTCAAGGCATTGAAGATTGCCCGGAGTTCCAATATATTTATCGGAAGGGAGGACTCCTAATGAGTCCACAGCCCTTGTGGCTTTTTGGCACGGATCATCTTAATACACTGGGCCACTGAGGGTCTCAAGGAAGCCTGGAGGGCAAGACATGCAAGACATTCCTGAGAGGTAGACGGCTCAGAGGGGCTTATAGCGCTATGAGTATTAGCAGGCTAGTATCCCTTCTTAGACTTTAGAACAAAGCTTAGGCAAATGGAACAAAGTTGAGGTGGGCAAACCACAACCTCCTCACAATATAAACTGGAATTATTAATCAATACAGAAGGAGTGGAATCTTCTAATGTAGTATCAGAGTCCTTCATAGCTAAGTATATATATCCACAGAAGGACAAACAAAAAACGCTTTTATTAAAAAAAACGGCACCTTTACTATCCCAATGGTTGGGGCACTCACCACCTCCGAGACCCAGACAGCCAACAGTGAAAACACTCTCCTTAGGAGTGATGTCCACAGCAGGATCATAGGAAAATTAAAAGACTGCACCCGGTCACGTGGTGCGTAGGACAGGACTTCCCCTGCTATGAAAAGGGCACTAAGCTTTTATGAGCTGCGCAACACTCAAAAACGAAAGTGAAACCTGTTTCTTCCAAGCCAAAAGCACACAGTCTATGAGCCCAAATACTCTCACATTAAAGCAGTTATAACTAACCCCTAGCTGTTCAAATAATCTCCCTAAAGGAGATATTAACCCTTGATCCTATTGAGGCATAAAGGAGCCACACTGTGACCCTGTATAGAAAACGTGTATATATAAAACAGTCTTACCCTCCAGGATCCATGCTGTGGAGCAGGCACAGCCTCTCAAGTGTAACAGTCTTGCAGTGATGCTCTGACATGGACTTGAGTGTGTAACAACAAGCAGTGAAACTCGTCAACACTGATTGCTCAGGAGCTGTTAGGCGACAGTCTGGATGGGTTCGCAGAAAAACTTTCCCCGCATCTCCAGACTCTAACTTTCATCAATACTCTCACTGAGAGGTTGACATGATTACTTATAACTCCAGTCCTTTCTTGAAGGGAACATACCCATACAGGACTATCCAAATCTTTTGACACTTCTCTGCCACCTCCTATAGTGACAAAAGGCAAAGAATGACTGGGGGATAGGGGAAGTGAGAGGGATATTTAAGCCTCTGGCTGGGGTGTCTTTTCCTCCTCGTGGTGGCCAGGTGTTGTATTTCCCAACAGTAAGGAATGAAGTAGTGGACTCTCCCTGCCTTATGGAAGGAAATAAAGAAATCTTAATAATAAAGCTGAGACAGAGGTTATTTGAGGGAAATAAAAACTCAAACCAAGAACACATAAATCTTATATTTTATTTACTAAGTGATCTTCCAGGTGGTGACCCACCAAAGAACAAGCTAGGGAGATGGTGAGTCCAAATATGCAGAAATATCAGCTAGCAATATTTTCACAGATAATCATTAACTGATTTGAAGGGACATTAAACCATTTTTTTTCTTTCATGACTCAGATAGAGCAGCAATTTTAAACAACTTTCTAATTTACTTCTATTGTGAATTTTCCGTTCTTTTTGTATCTTTTGTTGTAAACAGTTCAGGAGCGTGCACGTGTCTGGAGCACTCTATGGCAACAGTTTTGCAAGTATGATATCCATTTGCAAGAGCACTAGATGGCAGCACTATGTACTGCCAAGTAGTGCTCCAGACACCTACCTAGGTATCGCTTCAACAAATAATTCCTTGAGAACAAAGCAAATTTGATAATAGAAGTAAATGCGAAAGTTTTTTTTTAAGCCTGAATGCTCTGTCTGAATCACAAAAGAAATGTTTGGGGTTTCATGTCCCTTTAATAATAATCATAACTAAAATAGGTCCAGACTGCGAGTGGCACACAAAGTGTTCATATTACAAAGTTGAAAGAGAACGCGATCGCTTGAGCGCAATTGATTTTAACGCTCGACGAGATAGCACAACCTCAGAGCTCTGGTTAACTGTTTAGCTAAACAAAAAAGTGTTATACTGTGTATTTGCTGTAAATATTTCACATTTCAATGTTCCGCACATAGGGGAATATGTTCTAAGTATTTTTAAATAGATATTCCTATATATCTGTATATATCTGTCTGTATCTATCTATCTATCTATCTATCTATCTATCTATATATATATATATATATATATATATATATATATATATATATATGGGACACAAGAACTATCAGCGCTATTAATATGAAAAACAGTAATTGCACGTTGTAATCAGTGTAGCTGCTATATCTGTTGTCTGTGTATTTAAACTAGACTTGTAATATAGATAACCAAATTATTGAACCAATGGTACATACATTTATATATATAAAAGTTAGCAAACACTGTCCTTATCTCTATGAGATGGTAACAGGTTACCACAAGAAAGTCACTCTTTGTTACGATAAGGATGGAAGGAAGTTTTCTTGCAGCCTTTCTCCAGGGGTCAAAAACCAAGGTCCTCTAGGAGGTCTTAGTAGATTCTGGAATGGATAGAAGAAGGGAGGGGCGCACAGAAAAGCCAAATCCTAGTGCAGTATATTATGGCAAGTTCTTATAACACACAAGCTGGTATACAAATGGACACTCACTTGATTCAACCTCAATCCTATGAGGTAAGGGAATGGCGTGGAGGCTGTTAATAGCCAAGATGAAGTCAGAAAGATGTGATCCGTTTCTCTGCTTGCTTTCCCTTTCAGACAGGTGTTAGAAAGCAGGTATATCCCACTTTTATTCAGAGGAATAGCACCTTGTCACTCGCTCCTGGATCCCCTTTTTACTCCTGAGTATTTTTTCATAAAATGGGGTATGGGAGGGAGGGGGTGGGCGTAATAATATGGTTGCAGGCAGATATATGTGATGATACTCAAAATGTTATTGATATGCTAGATCATGTATCAACAGTCCACAAAGACACACAGGCAGACGTTACTGGTGTATACATACCAGTGTGGTTAACTCGTTAAAACTTATGTACATAGCAAAGCAAAACAAACATAAAAAAGAAAACGTTGTTAAAATGACAATATATAAGAGTGAGTATAAAACACACTTCTCCCAATAGCACTAAGCTAAACAGGATAGTCTGCAGAACCTTAACCGCTGACTTCCTTTGCGCTTATTGTGCTGAAGGAGTGTGTTTGTGTCGGGGGCGGAGCTTGTGTGTTATAAGAACTTTCCATAATATACTGCACTAGGATTTGACTTTTCTGTGCGCCCCTCCCTTCTTCTATCCATATATATATATATATATATATATATATATATATATATATATATATATATATATATATATATATATATATATATATATATATATTAGGGATGCACCGAAATGAAAATTCTAGACCGAAACCGAAACCGAAAATGCAGGATGCCCTTGGCCGAAAACCGAAACCGAAACCGAAAATGACTTTTTCCACCAAATTATTTTAAAAGTTTTTTTCTATAATGTTATTATTAATATAAGACTTTTTATTATATATATATATATAATATATATATATATATAATATATATATATATATATATATATATATATATATATATATATATATATATATAATATATATATATATATATATATAATATATATATATTATATATATATATATTATATATATATATATATATATATATATATATATATATATATATATAATATATAATATATATATATAATATATATATATATATATATATATATACACACACACACAGTATATATATATATATATATATTATACACATACTTTTGAACATTTTGACACAATCCTAAATCAGCAGGCAGCATGGGGTTAAGAATTAAGACATGGGACTGAGGCACACAGAGGAATGCAGGAGATGGTATTACAAGTGTACTGCTTGTGGATTGTAGCCCAAACAATTACAGTTCTGTCAGTGTGCAAACGGCTCCTACATGTTTATATTCACTCTTATCTGGCAAACAGCTCGTTATGCAGTTCTAAGGAGGAGGAGGGGACAGCTGCTTGTAATGACACCACGCTGCAGCCCGCTCTGTTTACACAGAAGTCTCCTAATCTTGCCGTGTCAGGTGAAATTTATGACACTTGCCTGCAGAGCCATATAGTTACTTGTAACGGATCGTCCTGTCAGTGAATGTGTGAAAGGCTCATACATATATTTACCCTTATCTGGCTCCCTGTCTAATCGTGACTTTATTTGAAAAAGCAGCTCATCCTGCAGGACTCAATGAGCTGCTTTTTCAAATAAAATCACAGTTAGACAGGGAGCCAGATACGGGTAAATATACGTATTAGCCTTTCACACACTCACTGACCGGAGGATCCACAAGTAACTATACGGCTCTACAGGCAAGTATCATAAAAGTCACCTGACACGGCAAGTTCCTTCTCATGCCGCTCTGCTCTGCTTCAAGACAGGGAGTGAACAGCCCAGCCCACAGTGCCGCACCCCCTCTAACCGCGAGGCATTCTGGGGCATGTAGTTCATTTGAATATGGCCTGGAAATAACCCAGCCACACGGGGCTAAATTTAGGATCAGCTTGCAACTGGTTATAGCGGTCGGTGAGGCACGGGGGAGGACACTTTGGGGGATAAATATCTGTCTGCCATGGGATGATTTCGTGGGGCATAAGGGTTAATTTACTTTTACATAGAAGATGCAATTTTCGGCCGATTTTCCCCTCTTTCGGCCGAAATGGGATAGGCCCATTTTCGGCCGAAAATTTCGGTGGCCGAAATTTCGGTGCATCCCTAATATATATATATATATATATATATACACATATACACACACATATATATATATATATATACACACATACATACATACACACATACATATACACACATAAATATATAGGTACATATGTATATTGTACCAAAATATCATCATAAATATTTAGAAATATGTATTTTTGAATAAATAAAACATATTCTTCCATGTGAAGAATATTGGAATGTGAACTAATCATATTTTCATTTTGGGTTAACTCATTTGAGAATATGTGATCGGGTTTACATGCGAGTAGGGTGTTGTTGTTTTTTTACTTTTTTGCTCCAGTAACTTCTATTAGCAATAAGTTGACGCAAGTGCGATATTCTAACTTCGTCTTTTTGCGCACATCGGTTTAGCACGCGAGCGAAAACTATTTACTTTCAACTTGTAATACGAGCGCTACCCGAAGCGCTCAAAAATCTTCTAGCAGAGTTACGACGGAAGCGTTAAATACAGCTCCACTTGTAATCAGGCCCATATTTGGGTATATAATTTTTGTTGTAATGCCTTAAAATTTATTTCAAGTGAAACTGAAAGTTTGGGATAAAATATTACTTGACTTTCTGCTTATCTCTTTCAGAATATCTCCATAACACCAAAAGTAGATCATCTGGAATTTCCTCCACAATTAGGAAATATTAGGAGGGCAATTAAGGCCATGAGTAATTGTAAGCTTATCAATTGGGTACTGGAGAGAAACGTTATACACCACAGGAACTGGAGAATGGGGTCTGTTTTTTCAAACAGTGGTCCCTATAGTACCAGTGCCAGTCATACATAACTGGGCACCCAGATAAATGACATTTGCTTAAACCATTGGCTTCCTTTGAAAAATTGTGTAGATAGATTAACCGCATAAGACATACGCTCACTATTCTACCTTATTTTACAAAAAATGAAACCCGGTTGTATTCCACAATATATGAATAGCTGGACTAGGGAATTGAATTAAGATATCACTTATACAGAATCTTTTCAATAATATAATGTTGTCATTTTTCTCAAGTAAATTACTGAAACTAAACTAAGGTATTGTATAGTTGGGTTAAACACAATAATCTTGCAAAAATGTACTCCACTTATAATGTGAGATGTGGGAGATGAGGAGAGGCAAAGGGAAATATGTTCCACATTAGGTGGTATTGTCCAAAAATATTGGATTTTACTTCCGGTTAGATCCATATATGTGGTTCTTTAATAAACACCCAGTGCTTAGTATAACATAGTTAGGAGGTGGAAATCTCTCGAAGTCACAACTATATCCAAATGGATACATCAATTTTGAACCTGGAGAAATATTATTTAGTTAAACAATCAAATGGTTGCATTGTGGGGAACTTATATCAATAATAACTTAACAAGGGATGATAACGAGGGTGAGCATAATTGTATACTACCTACAGGAATTTGATTTTACACTATATAACATATATGGTTTATAATGCTGACAGCCTAACGTATCTTACTCCAAAACAATATATAAGGTCTTCTTTGTCTATGTGGTTTGTTGAACTTTAACAATGAACTAAAGTTTATACTCTGACCTTAATTTAATTTGTTTTCTTTAGATTTACAGTTTTTTATTTTATTTTATATTTATTCTTCTAACTGTTGAAATTAAACTATATAGAGATGGAGATTCTGTAAAGATACACATTTATATTTTAAATTTCTGAAAAATATCATTATTCTTCACATGGGAAGTCCATTTTCTACTGGTCACAATCAAAATGTTCATAATTATCTAATTCAGCATCATGATGAAGCAACATCTTTTAGAAAATGTATCTAATGAGTTTTCTACAAAATTCCCTATCTAAGTCTATTGGAATCCCTGTAGATGAATAATTTGATAAGTTTTTCTTCTCACAAGTACACCCACTTAAAGGGACATGAAATCAAAATTATTTTGTTCATGATTCAGATAGAGAATACAATTTAAACAACTTCCCAGTTTACTTCTTTTATCTAACGTGCTTAGT
This sequence comes from Bombina bombina, assembly GCF_027579735.1. Taxonomy (NCBI): domain Eukaryota; kingdom Metazoa; phylum Chordata; class Amphibia; order Anura; family Bombinatoridae; genus Bombina; species Bombina bombina. Next base: position 158,368,701 of record NC_069503.1, read on the forward strand.
TCTCTTGGTGCCCTAAGTCTTGACCCTCTAAATGCCACACTACACATAGCAAGGGGATAATATTATGTGTGTTTAATCAAAATGTTGGGAACTAATTATTTCCGTATTTGAGGAGTTAAAAAACACAATGCATAAAACAGAACAGCTAAGACACACATTTAATATTTATTTCAGTAACGTCATGGTTTTAAAGATGAAGACCACTTAGTAAACATGGGTATTAACGCAAGTTGCGCAGTCTGCGTGCACAGTGAATTTTGTCGCCTGCAGCAATCGATCCCCAGTTTAAGTGGAACAAATGTTTACCAGAAAAGAAGTTATTGAGATCAATATATTTTCTTTGATCTGTGTATACCTGCAGGAGATTGGGTATATAAAATTATTTTTTGCTAAAATGCGGCACTAATGCACGGATGGAGCAGTTAGAATTATCTAAACAGCAATAGAATGTGTGGTACTGCAAAACTATGTAAATGTAACCCTCTGTGTCCTAATCATCAGTGGTAGTCCCCTAGATCTAGAAAGAACTCTAGTCCTTCATACTGGCTGTCGGCTCTGATACAAAGAACGCTGGGTGTCTAGAGTTCATTAAAACAGAATTTATGCTTACCTGATAAATTACTTTCTCCAACGGTGTGTCCGGTCCACGGGGTCATCCATTACTTGTGGGAATATTCTCTTCCCCAACAGAAAATGGCAAAGAGCACAGCAAAAGCTGCCCATATAGCCCCTCCTCAGGCTCCGCCCCCCAGTCATTCGACCGACGGTTAGGAGAAAAAAAGGAGAAACTATAGGGTGCCGTGGTGACTGTAGTGTATAGAGAAAGAAATTTTTCAAACCTGATTAAAAAACCAGGGCGGGCCGTGGACCGGACACACCGTTGGAGAAAGTAATTTATCAGGTAAGCATAAATTCAGTTTTCTCCAACATTGGTGTGTCCGGTCCACGGCGTTATCCATTACTTGTGGGAACCAATACCAAAGCTTTAGGACACGGATGAAGGGAGGGAGCAAATCAGGTTACCTAAACAGAAGGCACCACGGCTTGCAAAACCTTTCTCCCAAAAATAGCCTCCGAAGAAGCATAAGTATCAAATTTGTAGAATTTGGCAAAAGTGTGCAGAGAAGACCAAGTCGCTGCCTAACATATCTGATCAACAGAAGCCTCGTTCTTGAAGGCCCATGTGGAAGCCACAGCCCAAGTAGAGTGAGCTGTGATTCGTTCAGGAGGCTGCCGTCCGGCAGTCTCATAAGCCAATCGGATGATGCTTTTCAGCCAGAAAGAGAGGTAGCAGTAGCTTTTTGTCCTCTCCTCTTACCAGAGTAAACGACAAACAAAGATGAAGTTTGTCTGAAATCCTTTGTTGCGTCTAAATAGAACTTTAAAGCACGGACCACATCTAAATTGTGTAACAAACGTCCCTTCTTTGAAACTGGATTCGGACACAGAGAAGGAACAACTATATTCTTGTTGGAAACTACTTTTGGAAGAAAACCAGGTTTAGTACGCAAAACAACCTTATCTGAATGGAACACCAGATAGGGTGGATCACACTGCAAAGCAGATAATTCAGAAACTCTTCTAGCAGAAGAAATAGCAACCAAAAACAGAACTTTCCAAGATAGTAACTTGATATCTATGGAATGTAAAGGTTCAAACGGAACCCCTTGAAGAACTGAAAGAACTAAATTTAGACTCCAAGGAGGAGTCATGGGTCTATAAACAGGCTTGATTCTGACCAAAGCCTGTACAAAAGCTTGTACATCTAGCACAGCTGCCAGTCGTTTGTGTAACAAAACAGATAAAGCAGAAATCTGTCATTTTAGAGAACTCGCTGACAATCCTTTATCCAAACCCTCTTGGAGAAAGGAGAGAATCTTAGGAATTTTAATCTTACTCCAGGAGAATCCCTTGGATTCACACCAACAGATATATTTTTTCCATATTTTATGGTAAATCTTTCTAGTCACAGGTTTTCTGGCTTGAACCAGAGTATCTATCACTGAATTTGAAAACCCACGCTTGGATAAAATCAAGCGTTCAATTTCCAAGCAGTCAGCTGCAGAGAAACTAGATTTGGATGTTCGAATGGACCTTGTACTAGAAGATCCTGTCTCAAAGGTAGCTTCCATGGTGGAGCCGATGACGTATTCACCAGGTCTGCATACCAAGTCCTGCGTGGCCACGCAGGAGCTATCAGAATCACTGAGGCCTTCTCCTGTTTGATCCTGGCTACGAGCCTGGGAAGGAGAGGAAACGGTGGAAACACATAAGCTAGGTTGAACGACCAAGGCGCCACTAATGCATCCACTAGAGTCGCCTTGGGATCCCTGGGTCTGGACCCGTAGCAAGGAACCTTGAAGTTCTGACGAGACGCCATCAGATCCATGTCTGGAATGCCCCATAATTGGGTTAACTGGGCAAAGACCTCCGGGTGGAGTTCCCACTCCCCCGGATGGAAAGTCTGACGACTCAGATAATCCGCCTCCCAGTTGTCTACTCCTGGGATGTGAATTGCAGATAGATGGCAGGAGTGATCCTCCACCCATTTGATGATCTTGGATACCTCTCTCATCGCCAAGGAACTCTTTGTTCCTCCCTGATGGTTGATGTAAGCTACAGTCGTCATGTTGTCTGACTGGAATCTTATTAATCCGGCCTTCGCTAGTTGAGGCCAAGCCAGGAGAGCATTGAATATCGCTCTCAGTTCCAGGATGTTTATCGGGAGAAGAGACTCTTCCCGAGACCATAGACCCTGAGCTTTCAGGGAATCCCGGACCGAGCCCCAGCCTAATAGACTGGCGTCGGTCGTGACAATGACCCACTCTGGTCTGCGGAAACTCATTCCCTGAGACAGGTGATCCTGAGTCAACCACCAACGGAGTGAGTCTCTGGTTATCTGGTCTACTTGAATCTGAGGAGACAAGTCTGCATAGTCCCCATTCCACTGATTGAGCATGCACAGTTGTAATGGTCTTAGATGAATTCGAGCAAAAGGAACTATGTCCATTGCTGCAACCATCAATCCTACTACTTCCATGCACTGAGCTATGGAAGGCTGCAGAATAGAGTGAAGAACTTGACAAGCGTTTAGAAGCTTTGACTTTCTGGCTTCTGTCAGGAAGATATTCATTTCTAAAGAATCTATTATTGTTCCCAAAAAGGGAACTCTTGTTGACGGAGACAGGGAACTCTTTTCTACGTTCACCTTCCACCCGTGAGATCTGAGAAAGGCTAGAACAATATCTGTATGAGCCTTTGCCTTGGAAAGAGACAACGCTTGAATTAGAATGTCGTCTAGATAAGGTGCCACTGCAATGCCCCTCGGTCTTAGAACCGCCAGAAGGGACCCTAGCACCTTTGTGAAAATTCTGGGAGCAGTGGCTAAGCCGAACGGAAGAGCCACGAACTGGTAATGTTTGTCCAGAAAGGCGAACCTTAGGAACTGATGATGATCTTTGTGGATAGGAATATGTAGGTACGCATCCTTTAAATCCACGGTAGTCATATATTGACCCTCCTGGATTGTAGGTAAAATTGTTCGAATGGTTTCCATTTTGAACGATGGAACTCTGAGAAACTTGTTTAGAATTTTTAAATCCAGAATTGGTCTGAAAGTTCCCTCTTTTTTGGGAACTACAAACAGGTTTGAGTAAAACCCCTGACCTTGTTCCACTGTTGGAACTGGGTGTATCACTCCCATCTTTAACAGGTCTTCTACACAATGTAAGAATGCATATTTGGTCTGAAGATAAGCGAGACATGTGGAACCTTCCCCTTGGAGGAAGTTCCTTGAATTCTAGAAGTTAACCCTGAGAGACTATCTCTAGTGTCCAGGGATCCGGAACATCTCTTACCCAAGCCTGAGCAAAGAGAGAGAGTCTGCCCCCCACTAGATCCAGTCCCGGATCGGGGGCTACCCCTTCATGCTGTCTTGGTAGCAGCAGCAGGCTTCTTGGCCTGTTTACCCTTGTTCCAGCCTTGCATTGGTTTCCAAGCTGGTTTAGCCTGGGATGCATTACCCTCTTGTCTAGAGGCTGCAGAGTTAGAAGCCGGTCCGTTCCTGAAATTACGAAAGGAACGAAAATTGGACTTATTCTTATCCTGTGGGAGGGCATGGCCCTTCCCCCCAGTGATGTCTGAAATAATTTCTTTCAATTCTGGCCCAAAAAGGGTCTTACCTTAGAAAGGGATATTAAGCAATTTTGTCTTGGAAGATACATCCGCCGACCAAGACTTTAGCCAGAGCGCTCTGCGCGCCACAATTGCAAACCCTGAATTTTTCGCCGCTAATCTCGCTAATTGCAAAGCGGCATCTAAAATAAAGGAATTAGCTAACTTAAGTGCGTGAATTCTGTCCATGACTTCCTCATATGGAGTCTCCTTATTGAGCGACTTTTCAAGTTCATCGAACCAGAAACACGCCGCCGTAGTGACAGGAATAATGCACGAAATTGGTTGGAGGAGGTAACCTTGCTGAACAAAAATCTTTTTAAGCAAACCCTCCAATTTTTTATCCATAGGATCTTTGAAAGCACAATTGTCCTCAATGGGAATAGTCGTGCGTTTGGCTAGCGTAGAAACTGCCCCCTCAACCTTAGGGACTGTTTGCCATGTGTCATTCCTTGGGTCGACCATGTGGAACAATTTCTTAAATATAGGAGGTGGGACAAAAGGTATGCCTGGTTTCTCCCACTCCTTATTCACTATGTCCGCCACCCTTTTAGGTATCGGAAAGGCATCAGGGTGCCCCGGGACCTCTAGGAATTTGTCCATCTTGCACAATTTTTCTGGAATGACCAAAGAGTCACAATCATCCAGTGTAGTTAGCACCTCCTTAAGTAATGCGCGGAGATGCTCTAACTTAAATTGCCTGTTGAGAAATTCTTCCTGAATCAGAAATTTCTCCCTCCGACAAACCTTCCCTCACTGCCACTTCTGACTGGTGTGAGGGTATGACAGATAAATTATCGTCAGCGCCTTCTTGCTCCTAGATGTACTAGGGGTCGCCTGCGCGGGCATAACTGGTATTGACACAGAAGGAGAGGATGAAGAACTATCCCCACTACCTTCATTTGAGGAATCATCTTGGGCAACCTTATTAAATGTGACAGTACTGTCCTTACTTTGTCTGGACGCCATGGCACAATTATCACATACATTTGAAGGGGGGGCCACCTTGGCCTCCATACATACAGAACATGTTCTATCTGAAGGTACAGACATGTTAGACAGGCTTAAACAGGCTAATAATGCAACAAAAACGTTTTTAAACAAAACCGTTACTGTCTCTTTAAATGTTAAACAGAGCACACTTTATTTCTGAATGTGTGAAAAACTATGAAGGAAATATCCAATCTTTACCAAATTTTCACCACAGTGTCTTAATGCTTCTAAAGTATTGCACCCCAATTTTCAAGCTTTTAACCCCTTAAATGAGGAAACCGGAGCCGTTTAATCAATTAGCAATTTTAACCCCACTACAGTCCCAGCCACAGCGTTTGCTGCGACTTCACCTGTCCTTGGGGGTTATACGATACCAAATTAAGCCTTCCAGGAACGTTTTCAATGATCACCAGACCCTCTCACATGCAGCTGCATGCACTGCATCCAAAAGAAACTGCGCAATTATGGCGCGAAAATGAGGCTCTGCCTACTATAGTGAAAGGCCCTTCCTGACTGGGAAGGTGTCTAAACAACTGCCTGGCGCCTAAAAACGTTCCCCAACACTAAAAGTTTAGAAAATCACTTCAAACTTCATAAAAAACTTAAATAAAGCAATCGATTTAGCCCACAAGAGTGTCAACCAGTGTATAGCCCATAATAAGCCTTCATTCTGTTAAGAGTCTAAGAAAATGGCTTACCGATCCCCAAGAGGGAAAATGACAGTCTTCTAGCATTACACAGTCTTGTTAGAAAATGGACTAGTCATACCTTGAGCAGAAAAGTCTGCAAACTGTTCCCCCCAACTGAAGTTCTCTGGGCTCAACAGTCCTGCGTGGGAACAGCAATTGATTTTAGTTACTGCTGCTAAAATCACACTCCTCTTTTAAACAGAACTCTTCATCCCTTTCTGTTTTAGAGTAAATAGTACAAACCGGCACTATTTTAAAATAACAAACTCTTGATAGAAGAATAAAAAACTACAACTAAACACCACATACTCTTCACCATCTCCGTGGAGATGCTACTTGTTCAGAGCGGCAAAGAGAATGACTGGGGGGCGGAGCCTGAGGAGGGGCTATATGGGCAGCTTTTGCTGTGCTCTTTGCCATTTCCTGTTGGGGAAGAGAATATTCCCACAAGAGATGGATGACGCCGTGGACCGGACACACCAATGTTGGAGAAAGTATTAATTATTTATAGCATATAATTCTGTGACATTGTAATTATAGGTATTGGCTGAATCTAGTTTTTTTTCCTTTATAGATCTTTCACACTTATAATGGCCGAGATATTTTTGATGAGTGCAAAAGAATCCAACGTACTCACAAAGGGCTAGATTATAAATCGGGCACAAAATATTGCTTTCACTAAAGCAATATTTGCACTCAACTTAGTAATACCAGCGCACGCAAATGTGCGCTGGTAATACAAATTAGGTGCACGCTTCCATAGACTCCAACAGGAGCCTCGTTCTCATGCCGTGGGGCACAACATGAGTACAATCTGCTGCTCACTGCGCTAGGTAAATATATATGTATATGCCGATATACATACTGTATATATTTATGTGTTAATATGTGTATATACACATAAATATATCTATGTATATAAGCATATACATATATATTTACTGGGAACACACAGTCCCCATAGACCGCAAAGTAAAGGCACTTTTCACACACCACACCAACTTTAGCCCCCAAAACCTGCTTAGTGCAGTTGTTTTTTTATTTTAAAAAAATATATATATATTTTATATATATATATATATATATATATATATATATATACACACACACTTTATTTTAGACCAGCCATTTACCTCTCCCCTTGTCATGGCTATAGCTAAGGGACATGTAAACAACAGAATCCCTTGCAAATGTATCGTCAGCTTGGCAAATAGGAGGTGCTGCAATAATGAGGTTAGCTGGGAATTAAGTTAAGTAGGTACCTAGTGCAATGTGTCGCAGAGTTTTTAACAAAAAATCACTGGGTAGAAGTGCAAGATATAAGCCCATTCCTATGCCTCCCCTATCCCCTGTACAGCTGTAAACGCAACAGGAAAGTCAAACTAAACTTACATTGATGTGATAGAGTATGACATTTTAAACAGCTTTCCAATTCACTTCTGTTATCATTGTTGCTTAGTTCTCTTGGTATCCTTTGGTGAGCTCAAGAGCGTGCACGTGTCTTCAGCCATCTGGCAGCAGTGTTTGCAACATTGTTTACAGCAATGTTATACATAGTTACAAACACTGCTGCCATAGACTGCTATAGAACAGTGCAAGCTCCTGAGCTCCTATCAGTCTACCTAACATTACTCTATAACAAAAGATACCAAGATAACATAGAAATTGGAATGTTTAAAATGACAAGCTCTATCTGAATCATGAATCATTATTTTTGATAGACATGTGCATTCACATTCAGACAAATCTGTATTCATCCGAATATTGCCAAATTCGGACATTTGGCACAGAACCAAACAAACCTAAAGCAGCCTACATGAATTAAAAGAATAACAAATAAACGTATTAACAAAATGTGTTAATGTTTTTCATTTATTATACTTTAATAAAAAAAAAAAACAGCTAACCTACAATACGAACCCCTAAACCATCATAACCCTCACCACAAAAACCTGATACACTAAACTGCCACAACCCCATTGCAAAAACCCGCTCTACTAAACCGCCACAACCCCCATCGTAAAAACCTGCTACACTAAACTGCCACAAACCCCATTGTAAAAACCTGCTACACTAAACCGTAACAACCCCATCGCAAAAACCCGCTGTACTAAACCGCCACAACCCCCATCGTAAAAACCTGCTACACTAAACTGCCCCAAACCCCATTGTAAAAACCTGCTACACTAAACCGTAACAACCCCATCGCAAAAACCTGCTCTACTAAACTGCCACAACCCCCATCGTAAAAACCTGCTACACTAAACTGCCACAAACCCCATCGTAAAAACCTGCTACACTAAACCGTAACAACCCCATCGCAAAAACCCACTCTACTAAACTGCCACAACCCCCATCGTAAAAACCTGCTACACTAAACTGCCACAAACCCCATTGTAAAAACCTGCTACACTAAACTACCACAACCCCCATCGTAAAAACCTGCTACACTAAACTGCCACAAACCCCATCGTAAAAACCTGCTACACTAAACTGCCACAACCCCCATCGTAACAATCTGCTACACTAAACCGCCACAACCGCCACAACCCCCATCGTAAAAACCTGCTACACTAAACCGTCACAACCCCCATAGTAACAACCTGCTACACTAAACCACCATATCCCCCATCGTAAAAACCTGCTACACTAAACCGCCACAACCCCCATCGTAACGACCCGCTTTTCTAAACCGCCACAACTCCCATAGAAAAAACCCGCTCTACTAAACCTCCACAACCCCCATCATAAAAACCTGCTACACTAAACCGCCACAGCCCCCATTGTAAAAACCTGCTACACTAAACCAACACAACCCCCATCGTAACAACCCGCTCTTCTAACCCGCTACAAATCCCATCGCAAAAACCTGCTCTTCTAAACCGCCACAACCCCCATCACAAACCCACTACACAACTCCCTATACTACTTATTGGGTTATTGTAATGGGGGTTGTGGCGGTTTAGATATTAAATAGTGTAGGTAACAAAATTCGTCCTAAACAAATGGATGACCCGAAAGGTTAAAAATTTTTGCTTTTTGTTGATGCACGTCTAATTTTTTTATTTTACTGTCCCTTTAATGAATGCAGCAGAATAGTTATTAGCATGCAGCTGGATATTCACTCGCCTACCTGACTGCATGTGTGAAGTCGAATACCCGTTCAAAAGACCGTTAACCTCTTCCATATCATCTACCTTCAAAAGCACAGGAGGCGGCGATGGATCCAGGCGAATAGGTGGGGAGGTGGCTATGTTATAGCTGTGCTTCACTCTCTGGATTACACTGTCTGGTACAGAGAGACACAAAAGGGGACCAGAATAAGTTATAGCTTGTAAACATAATCCCAGCAGATGAAAGGTTTTATAGAGTGTAATTCACCAAGGGGAACAGCAGAGGGAAATTTACTAAGTATCCCAACACTCAATTTTACAAATGGTTTCTTCTAAATAATCATTATAAGATGTTACAGGTAAATACAAGTGCAAAATGAAAATACTTTAATGTGTTAGAGCATTTATTATTACACTATTGTTTGCATATTACTGTGTGTTTAACACCTTCAAAGAGATTATTAAACACATAGTTAAAGTCAGCTCCAGAGAAGCAATGAACTACTGGGAGCTAAATGAACACATCTGGTAAGCCAATAACTAGAGGCATGTATTTGTAGCCACCAATCAGCTGCAAGCTTCCAGTAGTGCATTGCTGCTCTTGATCATACCTATGTATGCTTATCAACAAAGAACACTTAGGCCTAGATTTGGAGTTTGGCGGTAGATGGGCTGTTAACGCTACGCGGGCTTTTTTCTGGCCGCACCATAAAATTAACTCTGGTATCGAGAGTCCAAAAAAATGCTGCGTTAGGCTCCAAAAAAGGAGCGTAGAGCATTTTTACCGCAAATGCAACTCTCGATACCAGAGTTGCTTACGGACGCGGCCAGCCTCAAAAACGTGCTCGTGCACGATTCTCCCATAGGAAACAATGGGGCTGTTTGAGCTGAAAAAAAACCTAACCCCTGCAAAAAAGCAGCGTTCAGCTCCTAACGCAGCCCCATTGTTTCCTATGGGGAAACACTTCCTACGTCTGCACCTAACACTCTAACATGTACCCCGAGTCTAAACACCCCTACCCTTACACTTATTAACCCCTAATCTGCCGCCCCCGCTATCGCTGCCCCCTGCATTATATTATTAACCCCTAATCTTCCGCTCCGTAAACCGCCGCAACTTACATTATCCCTATGTACCCCTAATCTGCTGCCCCTAACACCGCCGACCCCTATATTATATTTATTAACCCCTAACCTGCCCCCCACAACGTCGCCGCCAGCTACTTACAATAATTAACCCCTAATCTGCTGACCGCAAAGCGCCGCCACCTACGTTATCCTTATGTACCCCTAATCTGCTGCCCCTAACACCGCCGACCCCTATATTATATTTATTAACCCCTAATCTGCCCCCCTCAACGTCGCCGACACCTGCCTACACTTATTAACCCCTAATCTGCCGAGCGGACCTGAGCGCTACTATAATAAAGTTATTAACCCCTAATCCGCCTCACTAACCCTATCATAAATAGTATTAACCCCTAATCTGCCCTCCCTAACATCGCCGACACCTAACTTCAATTATTAACCCCTAATCTGACGACCGGAGCTCATCGCTACTATAATAAATGGATTAACCCCTAAAGCTAAGTCTAACCCTAACACTAACACCCCCCTAACTTAAATATAATTTACATCTAACGAAATTAATTAACTCTTATTAAATAAATAATTCCTATTTAAAGCTAAATACTTACCTGTAAAATAAATCCTAATATAGCTACAATATAAATTATAATTACATTGTAGCTATTTTAGGATTAATATTTATTTTACAGGCAACTTTGTAATTATTTTAACCAGGTACAATAGCTATTAAATAGTTAAGAACTATTTAATAGTTACCTAGTTAAAATAATAACAAAATTACCTGTAAAATAAGTCCTAACCTAAATTATAATTAAACCTAACACTACCCTATCAATAAATTAATTAAATAAAATACCTACAATTACCTACAATAAAACCTAACACTACACTATCAATAAATAAATTAAATACAATTTCTACAAATAACTACAATTACATAAACTAACTAAAGTACAAAAAATAAAAAAGAACTAAGTTACAAAAAATAAAAAAATATTTACAAACATAAGAAAAATATTACAACAATTTTAAACTAATTACACCTACTCTAAGCCCCCTAATAAAATAACAAAGACCCCCAAAATAAAAAAAATTCCCTACCCTATTCTAAATTAATAAATTTAAAAGCTCTTTTACCTTACCAGCCCTGAACAGGGCCCTTTGCGGGGCATGCCCCAAGAAAATCAGCTCTTTTGCCTGTAAAAAAAAAAACATACAATACCCCCCCCCAACATTACAACCCACCACCCACATACCCCTAATCTAACCCAAACCCCCCTTAAATAAACCTAACACTAAGCCCCTGAAGATCTTCCTACCTTGTCTTCACCTCAACAGGTATCACCGATCTGTCCTGGCATCCGGTGCTGAAGAGGTCCAGAAGAGGCTCCAAAGTCTTCCTCCTATCCGGCAAGAAGAGGACATCCGGACCGGCAAACATCTTCATCCAAGCGGCATCTTCGATCTTCTTCCATCCGGTGCGGAGCGGGTCCATGTTGAAGCATCCGACGCGGATCCATCCTCTTCTTCCGGCGTCTCCCGACGAATGACGGTTCCTTTAAGGGACGTCATCCAAGATGGCGTCCCTCGAATTCCGATTGGCTGATAGGATTCTATCAGCCAATCGGAATTAAGGTAGGAATATTCTGATTGGCTGATGGAATCAGACAATCAGAATCAAGTTCAATCCGATTGGCTGATCCAATCAGCCAATCAGATTGAGCTCGCATTCTATTGGCTGTTCCGATCAGATAAATATTAATCCTAAAATAGCTACAATGTAATTATAATTTATATTGTAGCTATATTAGGATTTATTTTACAGGTAAGTATTTAGCTTTAAATAGGAATAATTTATTTAATAAGAGTTAATTAATTTCGTTAGATTTAAATTATATTTAACTTAGGGGGGTGTTAGTATTAGGGTTAGACTTAGCTTTAGGGGTTAATACATTTATTAGAATAGCGGCGAGATTCGGTCGTCAGATTAGGGGTTAATAATTGAAGTTAGGTGTCGGCGATGTTAGGGAGGGCAGATTAGGGGTTAATACTATTTATGATAGGGTTAGTGAGGCGGATTAGGGGTTAATAACTTTATTATAGTAGCGCTCAGGTCCGCTCGGCAGATTAGGGGTTAATAAGTGTAGGCAGGTGTCGGCGACGTTGAGGGGGGCAGATTAGGGGTTAATAAATATAATATAGGGGTCGGCGGTGTTAGGGGCAGCAGATTAGGGGTACATAAGGATAACGTAGGTGGCGGCGCTTTGCGGTCGGCAGATTAGGGGTTAATTATTGTAAGTAGCTGGCGGCGACGTTGTGGGGGGCAGGTTAGGGGTTAATAAATATAATACAGGGGTCGGCGGGGTTAGGGGCAGCAGATTAGGGGTACATAAGTATAACGTAGGTGGCGGTCGGCAGATTAGGGGTTAAAAAAATTTAATTGAGTTGCGGCGATGTGGGGGGACCTCAGTTTAGGGGTACATAGGTAGTTTATGGGTGTTAGTGTACTTTAGGGTACAGTAGTTAAGAGCTTTATGAACCGGCGTTAGCCCATAAAGCTCTTAACTCCTGCTTTTTTCCTGCTGCTGGAGTTTTGTCATTAGAGCTCTAACGCTCACTTCAGAAACGACTCTAAATACCGGAGTTAGGAAGATCCCATTGAAAAGATAGGATACGCAATTTACGTAAGGGGATCTGCGGTATGGAAAAGTCGCGGCTGAAAAGTGAGCGTTAGACCCTATTTTGAGTGACTCCAAATACCGGCGGTAGCCTAAAACCAGCGTTAGGAGCCTCTAACGCTGGTTTTCACGGCTAACGCCAAACTCTAAATTTAGGCCTTAGTGAATTAAGTAAATCTGAAAATAGAAGTAAGCTGCAAAGTCTCTTAAAACTGATCTCTATGTCTGATCCATGAATGTGTAATCTTAGTGTCCATGTATTTTTCAAGAGATATTCAGCCAAACAGAAAATGTAGTTCCCCATAAAAATAATTACATTATGTAAAATAAAATTACACTTTGCAGTACATAGTCGTTATGTATTTTTTCCCCACTGCCCCAGAGAGGCTAGAGTGCATCCGACAACACTGACCCTGCAACATTCTACATAGTGATTGCTTAATCAGGTCAAGAGCTCATTCATATTCACTGCAGGTAAACATACTAAAAAAGGCTTTTTAAGAGGTATGTCCATGGAGTGCAAAAATAATATAAAACTTGCTAACAAAATTATAGTTCCCAACCCTGATGTACCCACGTGGTCTTAAACATCAGTTAAAAAAAGTCTTTTTTTTTTTTTTACATAATGGAGATTAACACACGTTTCATTTTATTAAGTTAGTATTTATATTTTAATCACCTAAGATCTTAGAATTCTTAAAACTGAAATGGTAGAAGTAACTTAATTAACAGCCTTAAACAAGTACACTGTTGCTGTATAATAAAGAATACAATACAATCGCCTGTACATTATAAAGGATATCACTAGTTACCTTGCAGTAGCCTTGTAATCAGTAAGTTCCTTATTTTGTGCAGTAGGAAGTAAATTATTTAGTTTTCAGCAAATTACTGAAAATCGCTCAAACCACCAAAACCAATCAGCGCAACAGTCACTCAGCAAATATATGAATATGTGTATGGGAGATATTAACTAAAGATATATATAGCAATAAAATGGACACAGCACTAAAAATAGCACAAAAAATGGCAATAAATATGGTTCTAAATATTACTTAATAAAGGTGTTATATCGGTAGCGAATAGTCCAAAATAATAAAAGTCCAAAACAGGTTATAAACTCAAATTGAGAACAGTCTTACTAATACTGAAACATGGTGTCTGGAGAATTCTTTTTGAAAACGCAGTTGCAGCTGCTTGAAAAACACTGCTTGTCCTGCAGCTGATACACAGTAACTCCAATCCCACAAAAGACAGCACAATCTGTGAAGGCAAACAGATAGACTCCAATAGTGCAATATTGTATGTAAAAAAACAGCACTTTATTGACAAACACTTTAGCCAGAATACTCACAATATGCGAGATAAAAACATGCACAAAAAGGTATCTTTGTGTAGCGATATAGCCCGGTGATTGTGTGGTCAAAGGAAGCTTGGGAGAAAAGCAGCAGATTTTCCGGTCGGCGTGTGACGTCAACACCCGACAAACAGCTGATCGATGTTTCCCTTAGTCCCAATACACACAGGCTTGCCGAGCTTGCAGAGCTTGTTGCCTCAACGCGTTTCTCGCCCCCTACTGGGCGCTTTCTCAAGAGGAATAGTGATCTCAAGATCACTATTCCTCTTGAGAAAGCGCCCAGTAGGGGGCGAGAAACGCGTTGAGGCAACAAGCTCTGCAAGCTCGGCAAGCCTGTGTGTATTGGGACTAAGGGAAACATCGATCAGCTGTTTGTCGGGTGTTGACGTCACACGCCGACCGGAAAATCTGCTGCTTTTCTCCCAAGCTTCCTTTGACCACACAATCACCGGGCTATATCGCTACACAAAGATACCTTTTTGTGCATGTTTTTATCTCGCATATTGTGAGTATTCTGGCTAAAGTGTTTGTCAATAAAGTGCTGTTTTTTTACATACAATATTGCACTATTGGAGTCTATCTGTTTGCCTTCACAGATTGCGCTGTCTTTTGTGGGATTGGAGTTACTGAAAATCGCTACCTATAGTATAATAAAGAGTATGCAGCACCACCTGGTGGTGAAAAAGCATAATGTTCACAATCCACTATCACAGCAAAAGGGTCATTATATTTGAAAAATGATATGCTTTAATTCTTTAAAGCAGTGAGACCTTAAAGGGACATAAAACCCAACATTTATCTTTCTTGATTCAGATAGAGCATTCGATTTTAAACAACTTTCTGATTTTCTTCTATTATCAAATGTTCTTTGTTTTTTTGTTATCCTTTTTTGAAAACCAGGAAGGTACATTCAGGAGAGTGCATCTCTTCAACAAATAATAACATAAGAACTAAGCTAATTTGATAATAGAAGTAAATTGGAAACTTTTTTCAAATTGTATTCTCTGTCTGAATCATGAAAGAAAATGTATTGGGTTTCATGTCCCTTTATTCGCTGCATATTAATTTATGGCTATTAACAAAGAAATAAAATATTTCCCCAAAATGACCATGATTACAGGGTTCTCCGCTCCAGAGGGTTGTTTTCATGAGTTGTCCCCTGGTTTACCCACCCACCTGAAATCACCAAAACACACAATTTTAGTTCAGCTTTTTATTGAGGCCACAAAAAACTGAGACATATTTATTGTTCTGCAAGTTCCCAAGGGTCGCAAAATGTAGTGCTTTAAAGCATGTTATTTTAAAACTAGTGACCTTATATTCCTAAGTATCCTTCACTATGTTAAACACATAGGTAAAGCACTGCTCAGGAGCTACACAAAACTAGTTGCACAGCTGGGTTGTGCAACTACTACTACTACTGATTGATTCAGCAGCAGTTCCTGCTTAAGACCAGCCCTTCTCTATGGTTCCCAAGCAGAAGGAACACTGAACTCAAATTTTTTCCTTCATGATTCAGATAGAGCAGGCAATTTTAAGCAACTTTCTAATTTACTTTTATTATCAATTGTTCTTCAATCTTCTGCTATCTTTATTTGAAAAGCAAGAATGAAATTTCTTTTGTTCACAACCTGGGTTGTCCTTGCTGATTGGACAGCACCAATACACAAGTGCTGTTCCGGGCGACTGAACCAAAAATTGTCTGGCTCCTTAGCTTAGATGCCTTCTTTTTCAAATAAAGATAGCAAAGGAACGAAGAAAAATTGATAATAGGAGTAAATTAGAAAGTTGCTTAAAATTGCATGCTCTGTCTGAATCATGAAAGAAAAAAAATTGGGTTTAGTGTCCCTTTAACCCCTTAATGACCACAGCACTTTTCCATTTTCTGTCCGTTTGGGACCAAGGCTATTTTGACATTTTTGCAGTGTTTGTGCTTAGCTATAATTTTCCTCTTACTCATTTACTGTACATACACATATTATATACCGTTTTTCTCGCCATTAAATGGACTTTCTAAAGATAACATTATTTTCATCATATCTTATAATTTACTATAAAAAAAATTATAAAATATGAGGAAAAAATGGAAAAAACAACACACTTTTTTAACTTTGACCCCCAAATTCTTTTACACATCTACAACCACCCAAAAAAAAAACATGCTAAACGGTTTCTAAATTTTGTCCTGAGTTTAGAAATACCCAATGTTTACATGTTCTTTGCTTTTTTTGCAAGTTATAGGTCCATAAATACAAGTAGCACTTTGCTATTTCCAAACCACTTTTTTTCAAAATTAGCGCTAGTTACATTGGAACACTAATATCTTTCAGGAATCCCTGAATATCCATTGACATGTATATATTTTTTTTTAGAAGACATCCCAAAGTATTGATCTAGGCCCATTTTGGTATATTTCTTACCACCATTTCACCGCCAAATGCGATCAAATTAAAAAAAATGCTAAATTTTTCACAATTTTAGGTTTCTCACTGAAATTATTTACAAACAGCTTGTGCAATTATGGCACAAATGGTTGTAAATGCTTCTCTGGGATCCCCTTTGTTCAGAAATAGCAGACATATATGACTTTGGCGTTTCTTTTTGGTAATTAGAAGGCCGCTAAATACTGCTGCACATCACACGTGAATTATGGCTAGCAGTGATGGGGTTAATTAGGTAGTTTGTAGGGAGCTTGCAGGGTTAATTTTAGCTTTAGTGTAGAGATCAGCCTCCCACCTGACACATCCCACCCCCTGATCCCTCCCAAACAGCTCCCTTCCCTCCCCCACCCCACAATTGTCCCGCCATCTTAAGTACTGGCAGAAAGTCTGCTAGTACTAAAATAAAAGGTTTTTTATTTTTTTTTATTTTTTTTATAGCATATTTACATATGCTGCTGTGTGGGATCCCCCCTTAGCCCCCAACCTCCCTGATACCCCCCCAAAACAGCTCTCTAACCCTCCCCCTCTGCATTATTGGGGGCCATCTTGGGTACTGGCAGCTGTCTGCCAGTACCCAACTTGCAGAAAAAAATGTTTTTTTTTGTTTCTGGGTTTTTTTTTCTGTAGTGTAGCTTCCCTACCCCCACAGACCAACCCCCACACCTTGATAGATTGATTTTTTTAAAACTTGTATTCCCCTTTTTTTAGCATTTTATTAAACTTTTTGCTGTAGTGTAGCGTTTCCCACCTGCTCCCTCCCCGTGCACGCGCCTGCCCCCGTCCTCCCGTGCACGCGCCCGTGCGTGCCCCCGGACGATCCCGCCCCCCTCCACATCACTAGTGCCAACGATGGCCGCCACCCGCCTCCCGGTCCGGCTCCCACCCACCAACGAGGAAAGCCACCGATCTCCGGTGCAGAGAGGGCCACAGAGTGGCTCTCTCTGCACCGGATGGCTTAAAAAGCAGGATCGCTTCCAGCTGCTTTCCACACTGAGGACGTGCAGGGTACGTTCTCAGGCGTTAACTGCCTTTTTTCTGAGGACGTACCCTGCACGTCCTCAGTCGTTAAGGGGTTAAGTATATGTTTAACCATTTTGCATAACATTACTGGGTGAAGAGGGGGCGGGATAGTAAAAAACACAGTATATATGACTATGCTAGTAGTAAAATTATTGGAAAACTTCCCTTAGATCAACTCTCCCTGAAGTCTGAAAGAAAGAAATAGGTGAAAAAAAGTGGACAAATGAATGCGCTAAGTAAGTTACTGGTTTTGGCTTACTTAGCGCATCCCTTTGTCCACGTTTAACATTACTGGGTCACTAGTGGTAAAATTTACTTTTTCTACTATAATAGCCCTTTAAAAGGACATTAAATATCTCTTGTTTTTGTGTAAAATTGTGTTTGGCCCACGCTCCCTAAAGAGATCAAAAAGCAAGTTCTTTAAAAGAGACAGCAAAGTCAAAGTATTGGATAGATAATATACTTTTAAACAACTTTATAATATTTTTATAATTATAATATTTTTCTATTATTGTTTCTTAGTTCTCTTGGTATTCTTTGTTAAAGAGTAATCCTAGGTGTTTGGCAGCAGTGTTTACAACAATGTTTAAAGCAATGTTATACATAGTTGTAAACACTGCTGCCATAGACTACTAAAGACACATGCACGCTCCTGAGCTGCTATCACCAGCCTACCTAACTTTATTCTTCAACAAAACATAGCACGACAAGAAAACAAATTGGAATTGCTCTATCTAAATCATAAATCTTTTATCTGTACTTTACTGTCCCTTTAATCTGCAAATGCTGCAAGTGTAGCTGCTGGTTTAGGCAGTTTGCAGGATTTTGAAAATCTAAGTTATAGATTTGGTTTTTGGGTGAGATAAAAAAGCACAATTTTTACATAAAAAGTTGTTATACAATGGTACTAAAAAAAACTGTCCAATGAAACCCAAACCTATCATAATCTGGGGATACCTAATATCTAAGCATAGATAATTCCATCAATATAACTAAATCACTTACAGAAACACCATAAAACCAATGCTTGCTATGACCCCTGGGAGTACAGGTTGCAGAAGTATTGTCCTAAAACTATTTAAAAATCCCCTCATTTCACATCAGTTAAACTTCAAAAGGAATGAAGAGGCAGCTTCAAAGCTTATTAAATATAGGGCAAGCGCTGGAAGTGATCGTAATCGCTTCCAGACGCTTTCAAGGTATTGCAGTGATGCCTCGATATTGAGGCATCACTACAATACCCTTTTTTTACCCACAGATGCAGAGAGAGACACTTTGTGGCCCTCTCTGCATCGGCCAGCGCTGGTGCCAATTGTTAGTGGGTGGGAGCCGTAGCAGGGAGGCGGGTGGGCGGCCCATCACTGATCACTTCCAGATCCTCTTCATTCAGTGCGAGCGAGTGGCTGGGA
The DNA here is from genome assembly GCF_027579735.1 of Bombina bombina. Classification (NCBI taxonomy): domain Eukaryota; kingdom Metazoa; phylum Chordata; class Amphibia; order Anura; family Bombinatoridae; genus Bombina; species Bombina bombina. The sequence goes on from NC_069503.1 coordinate 158,387,660, forward strand.
GCGCGCATGCACGCGCACTAGTACATAATATTGCATGGGATGGAGGGAGAGTGAAAGGTGGGGAAATTAACTGTAAAGAAAGGGATCTGGGAGGGGGAAGCTATTGAGGGGGGGCAGCTACACTACAGAAAATTGGCTTTTTTTGACAAAAAACACTTTTTTTTTTTTTTTAGCAAACTGGGTACAGACAACTGCCAGTACCCAAGATGGCGGCAAATAGGTAAGAAGGGGGGAGGGTTAGAGAGATGTTGGGGGGGGGGGGTCAGGGAGGTTGGGGGCTAAGAGGGAATACAATACTGCAAAATAAATAAATAAAATATATATGTAAGAAAGTATTTTAGTACTGGCAGAATTTCTGCCAGTACTTAAGATGGCGGTGACAATTGTGAGGTAGGGGAGGGAAGAGAGCTGTTTGAGGGGGGTCAAGAAGGGATCAGGGGGTGGGATATCTCAGGTGGGAGGCTGATCTCTACACTAAAGCTACAATTAACCCTACAAGCTACCTAATTAACCCCTTAACTGTTGGACATAATACAAGTGTGGTGCACAGCAGCATTTAGCGGCCTTCTAATTAATGTCTGCTATTTCTGAACAAAAGGGATCCCAGAGAAGCATTTACAATCATTTGCGCCATAATTGCACAAGCTGTTTGTAAATAATTTCAGTGAGAAACCTAAAGCTTGTAAAAAAGTTAGTGAAAAAGTTAAAAAAAAAATATTTGATCGCATTTGACGGTGAAATGGTGGCATGAAATATATCAAAATGGGCCTAGATCAATACTTTGGGTTGTCTACCAAAATATATATATATATATACACACACACATGTGAAGGGTTATTCAGGGATTCCTGAGAGATATCAGTGTTCCAATGTAACTATTGATAATTATTAAAAAAAAATTGTTTAAAAATAGCAAAGTGCTACTTGTACTTATTGCCCTATAACTTGCAAAAAAAAAGTATAGAACCTGTAAACATTGGATATTTCTAAACTCAGGACAAAATTTAGAAAGTATTTAGCATGGGTGTTTTTTGGTGGCTGTAGATATGTAAAAGATTTCGGGGTCAAAGTTAGAAAAAGTGTGTGTTTTTCCATTTTTTTCATCATATTTTATAAAACAATTTATAGTAAATTATAAGATATGATGAAAATAATGGTATTTTTAGAAAGTCCATTTAATTGCGAAAAAAAACGGTATATAATAGGTGTGGGGACAGTAAATGACTAAGAGAAAAATTACAGCTAAACACAAACACAGCAGAAATGTAAAAATAGCCCCAACGGTAAGAAAATTGAAAAATGGTCTGGTCACTAAGGGCACGAAACACCAATTATTATTTTTTTTATGATTTGGATAGAACCAGCAATTGAAAAAAACTTTCTAATTTACTTCTGTTATCAAATTTGCTTCATTCTCTTGTTATCCTTTGATGGGACCAATCTGAACACATCTAAGGTTAGATTACAAGTGGAGCGGTAGTTTGTGTTCTTCACGTAGAAGAATATTTCTACATATCTGTTTATTTTGGAAAAATATATATCTAGATAGATAGATAGATATAGGAATATATACTGTATGTAAAAATACATAGAACATATTCCCCTATGTGAAGAACATTGGAATATGAAATATTTACATTAAATAGTTAAACACTGTTTTCATCTACTTGACTGCAAAGGGTTCCAATGCACATACATTTTTTATATATATATATATTCCTCCTTATAGTAAATCCGACCTCCTGTGTCAACAGCCTGGGTGCTAACATGGAAAAACTATATCACAATAGAAGAAAGTACTTACAGGACTTCTCAATAGTGGTTAAACCAAAAAGGCTTAGAGTTTATTTACGTTTCGGGGTTCATCCAGACCCCTTCATCAGAATTCTCATGAAGGGGTCTGTGTGAACCTATATAAACTATATATAGGTTGGTTTAAGCATCATGTATGTCACAGACTGGGGCCGTTTGTCTTAGCCCCACCCAGCACAGGAGCAGTCACAGCAAGTATTTCTCTAGCAGCTCCTATCCCTGTGTCCCACCTCTGCTCCCTGAAGTTCTTACTGGGGCTTGCTCAAGTGGAGCACGTAGTTAAGACCAGACGTTTTAAGCTGCACTAAGTACAGAATATTCTTGCTGCAGATAGTGCCCTTCTGCATTTTAAGCTGTTTTGTGGGACAGACACACTTCCTTACTAGAATGCAGACCCCTCCACCACAGGTCAATAGGAATTCTCTGGCCTTCTTTACTGAATCCCCTCCTCTTCAGTCCCAATGCGGTGCACTTCGGCAAATATGATCACACCCTTCCCTGTGCTGGAGCATTGTGTTGACAGTCTCTGCTTGAGCAAGCACACTGCAGGCAGCAGAAATTACAGGCAGAGCAATATAACAGGGAATGAAGGTAAAAGGGGCAGGGGCTGCCTTAACCTCTTAAAGTTTGTTTATTTTTAATGGAAAAAAGTTTCTTTGATGTGCTCCTGTACTGGTCAAGGGCTCCCAGCCCCCTTCCTGCACCTAACAGAAAGACTCAGAATGTTTAACCCCATTGCTCCTGCTAGCCGCTTTCTTATAATTTAATTTAACTGTGGTTATAAGCTGAGTGTCTTAGTGTTGAGACAATTTCTTGTTTCAACCAGGCTTTTGTTTGCCCATCCCTGTTGAAACAAATAAATATAATATATATTAAAGAAATATATATATATACACACACACACACACATTTCCTTGAGTAGTTGTTTTTTTTAAATTTTTTTCCTGTCTATAAGTTGGAGGGAAGCTATAATGTGTTACTGTGTGCACTGTGCTGTACTATGGGGAGAAAAAACACACCAGCACTATTTACTGTTTGTACCGTGAAATAAATAAATAAATGAAAAAAAAAAAAATATTAAAAAAAAAGCTTAAAACCTGAGGTGGTGGGGGGCAGAAGAATTTTAAGTGCCTAGGGCAGCATAAAACCTAAATACGCCACTGAGGGGGAAGGAGGGGCAATGAGGGGATCATATGTGGGGTAATTTGGAAAAAAAAGGGTTTTGGGGGGGGGAGGGGGTTTGGGTATTGAGGGGGTGCAGCTTAACTACAGAAAAACAATTATTATATAAAAAAATAATAATTAAAAATCGCCTATTTTGCTGCAAACTGGGTACTGGCAGACAGCTGCCAGTACCTAAGATGGCTGCTAATAGGTAGAGGGGGAGGGTTAGAGAGCTGTTTGAGGAGGATCAGGGACGTTGGGAAGTAAAGGGTGACACTACCCTGCAGAAAATATAAAAAAAAAATTCTACTGGCAGACTTTCTGTCAGTACTTAAGATGGGGGTGACCTTTGGGGGGTGGGGGAGGGAAGAGAGCTGTTTGAGAGGGGTCAGGGAGGAATCAGGGGGTGGGGGTGTCAGGTGGGAGGCTGATCTCTACACTAAAGCCAAAATTAACACCTACAAGCTACCTAATTAACCCCTTCATTGCTGGGCATAATACAAGTGTGGTGCGCATCTGAATTTAGAGGCCTTCTAATTACCTAAAAGCAATGCCAAAGCCATATACTGTATGTCTGCTATTTCTGAACAAAGGGGATCCCAGAGAAGCATTTACAACCATTTGTGCCACGATTGCACAAGCTGTTTGTAAATCATTTCAGTGAGAAACCTAAATGAAATATACCAAAATGGGCCTAGACCAATACTTTGGGTTGTCTACTAAAAAAAATTATATATATATATAGTTTTGATAGATAAATATAAAAAAGGCTCTATTTCTGTTTAAATGTAGTGATGGCAAAAATGCTCTGGTCTTTTGAGGATGTTTTTCTCTGAAGTGCCCGGTCCTTAAGGGGTTAAATGCAAATGGCTCCAATGCACTTCTATATATGTTTAAATATGTATACATAAGTATTTCTGTGTTTAAATGTGTATATATGTCTTTAAATACATATATACACACATATAAATATACATACAAATATATCTGTAGACGTATATTTATGTATTCCTATGTTAAAGCCCTTTGTCAGCTTTTTTTTTCTAACACACGAGACCTCATATCTTTGAGCCCTTATAACTTTTGTGTGCAATATTATTTTTTATAATTACTATGAGTGTAACTGTACTTTATAATGTATTTTTAATTTGTTTTGTGACCGTTTTTAGGTTTTGCAAAACAGTTAACCAGAACGGTCACGAAAACCCGATATCAGTTGTGCGCATATGTTTGCGCTCCACTTGTAATCTAGACCATTATTTGGGCTTTAGAATTACTCCTTTAGGTTCATTCATCTGTATCTCATGACATACAAAACTTTTCTGATCAAACAGCATATTAAAATGTTCATGGAACATTATAGGTCAGTAAGATGTTGTTGCTGTACACCAACCTCACAGGGAAGTGAAGTGCCCTACAGACTTTTTAATAAAAATAACACATCATTCTAAGCATTCTGCCCCTGTAATAACAAAACATTCCTATGATTTATATGGCATTTTTGTAATTTCTATTTATTTATTGTCCTGCAACTAGGACAGAACTGCTTAAATATAGAGCAAAATATATGTTGTAATGGTGATATGGTCAATATTTATTAACCTGGTAACATTTCATTTCTTATTTGGTACATATTGTATAATTATTTCCTGCTGAAATAGCTGAAATATTGTGATATATAATCACTTAAATGGATATAAAACAATCTGTTTCATTACTTCTTTTTACTTCTTTTGTGCAGGATCCAATACTTCCTGTCACAACCCCACAAGGAGATTGTGGTCTCTACAGGAAAGCAAATGATCTGTTACTCCTTTGAAGTGTTGCTAGGAGACACCTATCTCCTAGCTACAATTAGTTTATTGCCCCTGATTAGTATAAGACTTTTGCTGTAAAAATCATGTGACCATGAAACCTATGTTCTGAAATGGTAGCTCTTTTATCTAGCTGTGGGCAGTGGCTAGACTAAGAATGTCTAAGTGCTAATTTAGCAAGAAAACAAGCAAGTTGTTTGCTGTTTTTATCACGATCTGTTTCTTTTTATGTTTACTTTCATTTTACATATTTATTTTCACTAAAGGAGCATTATTATTAAAGCAATATCCCTTTAATATCTATTAGCAACACCCTTCTCTTTGTAGCAGATATGTTTTTAATTTGAATCAGTACAACACTCTGTCCCTATTATTCCCTATTTCTACTCATTTACTAAATTTTGGAGTATGTGTGATTCTTTGTATTGTACTTTTAAACCACCTTAAAAGAATTTGTTTGATGAATGTATAATATATTTGGTTCTGTAAAGTTACATTGGAACAGGGAATGGGACACCCTTACGTACACTCATTCTAAGGGTGGTCTTAAGTAGGACAGGCCCACTAAAGAAGGCATAGGCCTTGAGCCTAATAATGCCAAAGGATGAGCCAAAATCAAATCAGAGTCAAAGTTCAAAGCCAAAATAAAGCCAGAAGATCAGTCCCATCAGAATGCAAGCCAGGAAAACCACAGGGGCTATTGGAAGCTAGGGAGTCTGACACCTAACAAACAGAATTACCAATTACACTAAAATTAATTGTTCTGTGGGAATTTATAGGCCCAGACAAGATGCCAACATGACACAAATAAGTGCGTGAACCTGTGTATTAAATTTGTAGCAGATATCATTCCACCCTCAATAGTCTTGAAAAAATGACTTCACTATGACAGAACAAAGACGCAAAACCACACAGAGATTAGATCAAGAGCTGCAAACCAGAGTCTACAGTCATCAGAAGCCACAGCAGGAAATACTCTACCTTAACTTACTAATGCTGCACACTGTTTGGTTGTCCATTAGCCAAGGAAAGATGCACTTGCTTGTGTTCAAACAGTACTCATTATTAAACTGTGCTTCTGGTTATACTGCAGTAGCTTGGATTACATAGAGTGGCTGAAGCTACTGCACTCCCTCTACAGGTTGCTTGTATAACACTGCTCCACACACACTGCTGTAGGTATAAAGTGCTCAAGACTACCCCAGTATGCCCCACTGGAAAGGAACAAACTTTCAACCAAGGAGACCAAGAGAAAAAGGCTACAATCGGAAACAGATCTTTGTGTATTGCACCTACATATAAATAAATCAGGAGACGAAAATTACCTAATGCTGCTGCCCACAGCCATATTCAGCATTTGTCTCACAAACAAATGGACAAATTCACATGCCTACTATAGATGGACAGACAGATGCTCTCTGAACCATGAAAATTATATTTATATACCAGCCACCTCACAGAAGCAGATTTCTTGAAATATAAATAAACAGTCATTGGAGGTGTTCAAATACTAAGGACTTGACATGTAAAAAAAAAGTAGAATTTATATTGAAATGCATTTATTAAACTGATTCAATTATTTAATTTACACCTCAGTTTCCAGATATGATGAGAATGAAGTTGTATGCGATCTCTAGCAATAGAATTCACAACTCCGGTCATGCTTACCAAACTCTAGGAAGACGTACGGCCTGGTGACCAGGGCTATTGTAGTGCTGTTATAAAATGCAGAAAATTCCCAGTGCAGCTCCTCCAGGAAGCTGAAGGCCATAGCTGGGGGGTAAACAGTAGAGCAGATAACCAGGGTGGAGATATCACCTGCTGAACAAAAACTGAAGAAAAACAAACAGATCAAGCTATGATAGGTTACATTGCTATTCAGCAGTATTTAATTCCTTAATACAACAACACAAACAATGATAGTAATAAGGACATGAATTGTGGGACCTCCCCCTATCAAATGTGGGGTCTTATGATATATTTCTTTAATAAACGCTTTTTAAAAAGTGCCATATTCCCTTATGATATATTTCTTTAATAAACGCTTTTTAAAAAGTGCCATATTCCCATGGTTCTGTTAGATGATTATTGTTGCTTCGGTGATTAGCCGATAACCACCTTGGCGTGTGAACCCTCCTTTGAAACAGCAGCCTCTCCTTTTTCAAAAGAGGGTTCACTTGCCCTGTTTTAGTGCCAATATGAAGGTGCTAGGTCTCTTTTATAGGCCAGAACAGGGATAGGCAAGGTGTCCGTGACTGGCCCTTGCAGTGTCCGCCACAACCTTAGTATATATATCATAAAAAAAAATATGTAGTGTGAATAGAGTTAGTGGCTTGTCAAGAGACTGCTAGCGATATTGGATGATAAGTTATGGAATAAATAAAGCCTGAGTGAAATACTGGATGTGTATCTGCACCTGTATAATAACACGCATCTCTATACAAAGACACAGTAGTGACACTGGCACATGCGTATAGCAAGACAATGGCTGGTTATAAAGTCAGTGGTATCTGCATCATTATAATAACACCAAGCACTATATAATGACACAGTAGTGACACTGACACATGGGTATAGCTAGAGGAGGGCTGGTTATAGGATCAGTGGTATCTGCATCAGTATAATAACACCCAGGACTATATAATGACACAGTAGTGACACTGGCACATGGGTATAGCCAGAGGAGGGCTGGTTACAGGGTCAGTGGTATCTGCATCAGTATAATAACACCCAGCACTATATAATGACACAGTAGTGACACTGGCACATGGGTATAGCCAGAGGAGGGCTGGTTATAGGATCAGTAGTATCTGCATCAGTATAACACCCAGCACTATATAATGACACAGTAGTGACACTGGCTCATGGGTATAGCCAGAGGAGGGCTGGTTATAAAGTCAGTGGTATCTGCATCATTATAATAACACCAAGCACTATATAATGACACAGTAGTGACACTGGCACATGGGTATAGCCAGAGGAGGGCTGGTTATAGGGTCAGTGGTATCTGCATCAGTATAATAACACCCAGCACTATATAATGACACAGTAGTGACACTGGCACATGGGTATAGCCAGAGGAGGGCTGGTTATAAAGTCAGTGGTATCTGCATCATTATAATAACACCAAGCACTATATAATGACACAGTAGTGACACTGGCTCATGGGTATAGACAGAGAAGGGCTGGTTATAGGATCAGTGGTATCTGCATCAGTATAATAACACCAAGCACTATATAATGACACAGTAGTGACACTAGCACATGGGTATAGCCAGAGGAGGGCTGGTTATAGGATCAGTGGTATCTGCATCAGTATAATAACACCCAGCGCTATATAATGACACAGTAGTGACACTGGCACATGGGTATAGCCAGAGGAGGGCTGATTATAGGGTCAGTGGTATCTGCATCAGTATAATAACACCAAGCACTATATAATGACACAGTAGTGACACTGGCTCATGGGTATAGCCAGAGGAGGGCTGGTTATAGGATCAGTGGTATCTGCATCAGTATAATAACACCCAGCACTATATAATGACACAGTAGTGACACTGGCACATGGGTATAGCCAGAGGAGGGCTGGTTATAGGATCAGTGGTATCTGCATTAGTATAATAACACCCAGCACTATATAATGACACAGTAGTGACACTGGCACATGGGTATAGCCAGAGGAGGGCTGGTTATAGGATCAGTGGTATCTGCATTAGTATAATAACACCAAGCACTATATAATGACACAGTAGTGACACTGGCACATGGGTATAGCCAGAGGAGGGCTGGTTATAGGATCAGTGGTATCTGCATCAGTATAATAACACCCAGCACTATATAATGACACAGTAATGACACTGGCACATGGGTCTAGCCAGAGGAGGGCTGGTTATAGGATCAGTGGTATCTGCATTAGTATAATAACACCAAGCACTATATAATGACACAGTAGTGACACTGGCACATGGGTATAGCCAGAGGAGGGCTGGTTATAGGATCAGTGGTATCTGCATCAGTATAATAACACCCAACACTATATAATGACACAGTAATGACACTGGCACATGGGTATAGGCAGATGAGGGCTGGTTATAGGATCAGTGGTATCTGCATTAGTATAATAACACCCAGCACTATATAATGACACAGTAATGACACTGGCACATGGGTCTAGCCAGAGGAGGGCTGGTTATAGGATCAGTGGTATCTGCATTAGTATAATAACACCAAGCACTATATAATGACACAGTAGTGACACTGGCACATGGGTATAGCCAGAGGAGGGCTGGTTATAGGATCAGTGGTATCTGCATCAGTATAATAACACCCAGCACTATATAATGACACAGTAATGACACTGGCACATGGGTATAGGCAGAGGAGGGCTGGTTATAGGATCAGTGGTATCTGCATTAGTATAATAACACCCAGCACTATATAATGACACAGTAATGACACTGGCACATGGGTCTAGCCAGAGGAGGGCTGGTTATAGGATCAGTGGTATCTGCAGCAGTATAATAACACCAAGCACTATATAATGACACAGTAGTGACACTGGCACATGGGTATAGCCAGAGGAGGGCTGGTTATAGGATCAGTGGTATCTGCATCAGTATAATAACACCCAGCACTATATAATGACACAGTAATGACACTGGCACATGGGTATAGGCAGAGGAGGGCTGGTTATAGGATCAGTGGTATCTGCATTAGTATAATAACACCCAGCACTATATAATGACACAGTAGTGACACTGGCACATGGGTCTAGCCAGAGGAGGGCTGGTTATAAAGTCAGTGGTATTTGCATTAGTATAATAACACCCAGCGCTATATAATGACACAGTAGTGACACTGGCACATGGGTCTAGCCAGACAAGGGCTGGTTATAAAGTCAGTGGTATTTGCATTAGTATAATAACACCCAGCGCTATATAATGACACAGTAGTGACACTGGCACATGGGTATAGCCAGAGGAGGGCTGGTTATAGGATCAGTGGTATCTGCATCAGTATAATAACACCAAGCACTATATAATGACACAGTAGTGACACTGGCACATGGGTATAGCCAGAGGAGGGCTGGTTATAGGATCAGTGGTATCTGCATTAGTATAATAATACCCAGCACTATATAATGACACAGTAGTGACACTGGCACATGGGTATAGCAAGAGGAGGGCTGGTTATAAGATCACTGGTATCTGCATCAGTATAATAACACCAAGCACTATAAAATAATGTTTTTAATTTCAAATTTAACTTGGTGTCCTTAACTAAGGTCTTTACTTTAGAAAATGTCTAAAGCATTGTAGATGGTACCAGGTAATTGTGATTTCTATGCAATCTAAAAGGGCATGAGACATTTCATTTGAAACTGGATAACCACCTCTTTCATCTAAGGGGTATTATGTTTAAGTGTGTTGTGTGGTGTCTTTAGAGGAATAGAAGCTCCTTTGGAACCACTGCACCCCATTCAGTACTAAATACATTACTTAGCTGACTGCAATTTGTAAAGCAATCACTTACTAATGACAAGGATATGAGATGCCACAAAAGCATAGCGGGAGAGCTCCTCTTTGTAAACCACGGCACATGTATTTAGGTAGTCATCCATAACTATGTGGATCACCTGAAAATTAGACAAGGTTGTGACCCCTCTTTTTAAAGAGGGTAGTCTCCTCTTTCAAATGAGTGATCACAAACCCTGTAAATCATTGGTGACCACTTTTAAAGTGGCAATAAACTGCAGCACACTTAAAGTGCTGTTTAACCTAATGAAGCTTCTGTTATCAAATTTGCAAATTTTGCAAATTTCTTTGTTGAAGGAGCAGTAATGCACTACTGGGAGCTAGATGTGCCAATGACAAGAGGCATACATGTGCAGTCATCAATCAGCAAATATCTACCAATTGTTCATTGCTGCCCCTGAGCCAACCTAGTTATGCTTTTTAACAAAGAATATCAATAGAAGTAAATTGAATAATAGGAGTAAATTGAATAATAGGAGTAAATTGAGTTGTTTACAATTGTATGCTCTGAGCCATGAGAGAATTTATTTTTTGGGATGAATCATTCCTCAGAAAAAAAAAGAAAAAACACTTTCAGGGTACACCCAGTTATATGTCTATAATACCTTGCATATTATATATCTTCATAACATTACCTATCTCACTACCAACAACAAATTACAGAAAGTTATTAATGATTATATCTGGCTAAATCATATACCCAAAGTGGCGAAAATCACAATGTACAGGTCAAAGTAGCAAGGAGGATTGAGAGTCCTGAATTTGACGGCCTATAAAATGGCTACCTTTCTGCTGATAACCGTAGATTGGAGGAAAAAAGCATCCAATAAAGTATGGCTACAATTAGAGCACGACTTAGCTGAGACCACACATATGCAGTTCTTGCTATCCTGCACGAATTCAGAAATTTTTAGGAATTGCTCATTTGTATTTGACAAAAGAAAACTTTAAAATGTAGGAAGGTCTAATGAAATGCTTTCTCATCAATAGGCTTATATGCAACTTCACTTGAAACGCATACTATAAACAGGATGTTGTCATGTTACTCTATTCTATCTGATGTAATGTGATGGTAAACTTTAGCTAATAAAAAGCCATAAATGTAATCTTTGCCATTAAAAAAGTATATATGTGTACCTTTTTATAAAATGGTATGCTCTGTCTGAATCACAAAATAAAATGATAAAGTTTCATATCCCTTTAAGGGGCCTGTTCAGAATTGTGGAAATCCATTTGTTGGCTATTTCCTACCGTAAATTTAAACTTTCAAATTCTTTCACGCCTGTAGAAATGCCAGTAACAATTTAAACAACACAAACAAATTAGCTAATTAGTTGCATGCATTTGGTTAGTTCATTTTGCTTTAAAATGCTGTTTGTTTATCATTTTCAGACAAATGTAATTAATATAGAAACAGTCATCTGAAAACTAATGCACGTTTACTGGAAACAAAAATTTAAATTCTATTCAGAAAATTTAGTTTTTCTAAATATTCAGCTGCCGTGCTATTTGGAATTCGTTTATTTTAAACAAAAGGAATACTGAATATTTGAGGAACATTTACATTTGTTTTCGTTAAACATATGTAAATATTCCATTGCTACAGGTGTAAATGTTCACCTGTAGAATTAAATACTTATCTCTATAGCGCGCTCAAGCACTAAAGGAATTACGCCTTTAGCGCAGGCCTTGGGATCTACTGCACTAAGCCTCCTATTAGTGAACGCCGGGGGTCTGTGAAGAAGGGTCAGGATTAGCACGGCTATCCAGCGCGCAAAGTATTTTTAACCCCTAAGGTAATTTAAAGAAAATAGGTGAATACTGACAAATCTGTTTTCTTTCAATTTTGTGGAGCATTCATTCAGATATTCGTCTCATGAAAACAAAAACAATATTCAGGTTTCATTAATAAATTGGCCGTCGTAAGGAAAAAAAATGCACACGTCTACTGTTTAATGTGCTTTCCTCTCATACTCCTGCAGTATGATATCTAGTATTTATTATTATATTGCATGTGCCTATTTTACTTAAAGGGACAGCCTACTCAAAAAAAATTATTATTTAAAGATAGATAATCCTTTTATTACCCATTCCCCAGTTTTGCATAACCAACACAGTTATATTAATATACTTTTTACCTCTGTGATTACCTTGTATCTAAGCCTCTACAGACCGCCCCCTTACCACAGTTCTTTTGACAAACAAGCATTTCAGCCAATCAGTGCTGACTTATAAATAACTCCACAGGAGTGAACATAATGCTATCTATATGACACACATGAACTAGTGCTGTCTAGCTGTGAAAAACTGTAAAAATGCACTGAGATAAGGGGCAGTTTTCAATGGCTTAGAAATTAGCACATGAGCCTACCTAAGTTTAACTTTCAACAAAGAATACTAAGACAACAAAGCAATTTTGATGATAAAAGTAAATTGGAAAGTTGTTTAAAATTGCATGCCCTATGTGAATCATGAAAGTATAATTTTGACTAGACTGTCCCTTTAAGGCAAACTCCCTTTTTCTTATATATACAACTCTCAGTACAGTATATTTTACTGTGACCAGTTTGGTCCCTGACAAACAACCTCCCCTGGATTAGTGGCTATATTTTATGTTCATACACACAACTAAGCCACACTTCATGTCACATCAACTATTTACAAAATAAATAAATATTTACAAAATGTGATTAAAAATAATATTCTTAGAAAACCAGAGCAGTCCAGAGATATGCATCTTGCTGGGGCCAATCAGAAGACAGATGTAAATGAGCGCCTGTCCTTATCTAACCAATCATTTTGTAGAATATACTAGGTCAGGCAAACTAGAGCCTATACAGGATACACCCCAGACTCGTTGAAAGGGGGAAATAGAAAAACTACAACCAGTAGAGGTTAAGTACAGGAAAATTAGGTAAACACTTCTGTTTCATACAAAAAAAAAAATGAAGGTTCTAGAAATTGGATCTCTGGCAGTACTTACTGTATGATGAGGCCACACACATTTGCCGTGCCTCTGGGAGGATATTTGGAAAGGGTTGGACACAAGGCTTTGAGTCTTTTTTTGCATTGCAAGACCTGCTTGCTCACGTGGAAGTCTGTAGATGCAGACAGAGGAAGGCCATCGCACAGCCGCACCACACAGGCATAGAGGATCATGGACATTTTCTCCCGCAGCACTCATGAAGTCAGCATCTGCACACAAATACACATACATGCACATGAATACACTTCAAGGTACAGTCTACTCCAGAATTATTACTGTTTAAAGGCTGTGACACATTGCAAGCGATGCGGCGCGAGGCAAAGCAGCTGCTTTGCTCCGCGTCGCATCGCTTCTGAAGTTCAAATATTTCATCTCTGAGAGCTTAGCTACGCGACCTGACGCAGCAGAGTGCTCAGAGATGAAAAGGCAACACACACTGAGCGCGCACAGCTGCATCTACACGCTGCGCGTCGCTCTGCTTGCAGTGTGTCACAGCCTTAAAAAGATAGATGATCCCTTTATTACCCATTCCCCAGCACGGTTATATTACTACACTTTTTACCTCTGTGATTACCTTGTGCCTAAGCATCGTCTGACAGCCCCCGATCTCAGTTCTTTTGACAGAATTGCATTTTAGCCAATCAGTGCCCTCTCATAAGTTCCTCAACGTGCGTGAGCACAATGTTATCTATAGGGCACACATGAACTAGCCCTCTAGTTGTGAAAAACTGTCAAATGCATTCAGAAAAGAGGCGGCCTTTAAGGGCTAAGAAATTAGCATATGAGCTAATCTAGATTTAGCTTTCAAACTAAGAATACCAAGAGAACAAAGCAAATTTCATGATAAAAATAAATTGGAAAGTTGTTTAAAATGGCATGCCCTATCTGAATCATGAAAGTATAATTCTGACTAGAGTGTCCCTTTTAATGTGCTCTTGCTGTTACCCAGTTAAACACATCATTGTGTCTCAAACGGGATGTAATTGGTTTGAGTAAAAAATATTTCTGATATCTGAAGTGTGATGAAAATAAAGGATCATGAGAGATAAAAGGAATGGAAAGAAAAATCAGAGAACAAAAGAAAAGAAGAATAAAAAGGGGTGAAAAAGTCCTTAAAATATTTTGCAAACATTATTTATTTATGAAACTACTTGTCCTAAAGCCCGTGTACACGGGCCATTTTTTGCAGTACAGCGGTTCCACCCCTTGCTCTCTCTATCCCCCCTCTAGTTTGCTCTCTCTGCCCCCTCTATTCTGCTCTCTCTCTCCCCCTCTCTCTATTTTGCTCTCTCTCCTCTGTCTTTTGATCTCTCTCTCCCCTCTCTCTCTATCCCCCTCTCTTTTGCACTCTCTCTCTCCCCCTCTCTTTTGCGCTCTCCCCCCTCTCTTTTGCTCTCTCTCTCCTCCCTTTCTTTTTCTCTCTCCCCCCTCTGTTTTGCTGTCTCTCTCCCCCTCTCTTTTGCTCTCTCTCCCCTCTCTTTTGCTGTTTCTCTCCCACTCTTTTGCTGTATCTCTCCCCCTCTCTTTTGCTCTCTCTAACCCCCCTCTTTCACTCTCTCTCCTCCCCTTTTTTTGATCTCTTCCCCTCTCTTTTGCCGTCTCTCTCCCTCTCTTTTGTTCTCTCTATCCCCCAATTTTGCTCTCTCTATCCCCTCTATTGCTCTCTCTCTCTCCCCTCTCTTTTGCTCTCTCTCTCCCCCCTCTCTTTTGCTCTCTCTCTCTCCCCTCTCTTTTGCTCCCTCTCTCCCCCCTCTCTTTTGTTCTCTCTCTCCCCCCTCTCTTTTGTTCTCTCTCTCCCCCATCTTTTGCTCTCTCTATCCCCCCATCTTTTGCTCTCTCTCCCAACTTTCTTTTGCTCTCTCCCCCTCTCTTTTGATGTCTCTCTCCCCTCCCTCTTTTGCTCTCTCTCTCTCCTTTTTTTTGCTCTCTCCCCTCTCTCTTTTGCTGTCTCTCTCCCTCTCTTTTGCTCTCTCTATCCCCCTCTTTTGCTCTCTCTCCCCCCCTCTCTTTTGCTCTCTCTCTCTCTCCCCCCTCTCTTTTATTCTCTCTATCCCCCCTCTTTTGCTCTCTCTCTCCCCCCTATCGTTTGTTCTCTCTATCCCCCCCCTTTTGCTCTCTCTCTCCCCCCTCTCTTTTGCTCTCTATCTCCCCCCTCTTTTTCTCTCTATCCCCCCCTTTCTTTTGCTCTTTCCCCCCAATCTTTTGCTCTCTCTCTTCCCCTCTTTTTCTCTCTCTCCCCTTTCTTTTGCTCTCTTTCCCCCCTCTCTTTTGCTGTTTCTCTCCCTCTCTTTTACTGTCTCTCTCCCCCCTCTCTTTTGCTCTCTCCTCCTCTCTTTTGCTCTCTCTCCCCCCTCTCTTTTGCTCTCTCTCTTTCCCTCTCTCTTTTGCGCTCTCTCTCCCCCCTCTCTTTTACTCGCTCTCTCTCCCCCCTATCTTCCCCCCTCTCTTTTGCACTCTCCCCCCTTTCTCCCCCTCTCTTTTGCTGTCTCTCTCCCTCTCTTTTGCTCTCTATATCTCCCCTCTTTTGCTCTCTCTCCCCCCTTTCTTTTGCTCTCCCTCCCCCCTCTCTTTTGCTGTCTCTCTCCCTCTCTTTTGATCTCTCTATTCCCCCTCTTTTGATCTCTCTATCCCCCCTCTTTTGCTCTCTCTCTATCCCCCCTCTTTTGAGCTTTTTCTTTCACGGCCGCACGGCCCCGCCCACGTCACAACCAACTCCGCCCGTGTCACATACGGCCCCGCCCATGTCACGCCCCGGCCCCGCCCCCTGCCACGCCCGGTCGGTCCCAGATGCCAGGAGGTTAGTCTGCTGAAGGCCAGGTGTGTTTGTCCTCGCGCAGTCTCTACTGCACATAACAGCTTCGGACAAACACACATGGCCTTTTATATTATAGGATACAGCCTACTGAAAGACTGGCCTGTAATCAAGAGGGGCAAAACTATATAAAAGTATTGTAAATTTGAGTAATAGTTTCTAAATTCCACCAAATTCTAGTCCTAAGGGCACACTAACTGGCCAGATTTTCAGGATATCTGAACTACAGCACATGTAAAATGATCATATATTGTAATCAGTAATCATGGTTATTAGCCTGCTCTCACCCAAGGTAATCTTAAAAATATGTCCTGTTAGTGTGCCCGAGGACTAGAAATGTGAAACACTGACCCAGTGAACCTATCATATCCCTCTAACAAAAGCTCCCAAAATCAATGTTTAAATCCACAATTTCCCCTGCTATTAATCCCAAAACTGTAGAAGGCTGATAGCAACCACAGAAACGTGGGTAACATAAGTAAATCACTATCTCTTGCTAGAAGAATACCACTGTTTGAAAAAAAAAAAAAGAGGATAACAAGGATTGTGGATACATAAAGAACTATGGTACAATTTTGATATGGAAGATCCTTGGGCTGGAAGATAACCAGAACATCAAGAGAATTTACCATTCTAACTCTCCAAAATCTGCCTGTTAGTGTGCCCTTAGGCCTGGAACTGAGAACACTGACCTATACTGCTCCTCTATCATAAGCTCCCAGAATAGAGGATTAAACCCAAACTTCCCTACTAAATATTATGCTAAAGAGCCTAATCACAAAACAGTGGAAGTATCATGCATTTTTAACCATTTTTTCATAGAAAATTTGTATTTAAAGTGAATGTCAATTTTCAGCAATGAGTGCCCGGTTTTTAAAAATACTTTTAAAAACAGGGGCACTTTCACCGGATTTGTAGAAATACTTACCTTTTACTTCTGCAAAGCCAGATCGATGATCCCCCGCCTTCTTCTTCCTGCTGTACAACCACAGCAATGACGAAACTGGCTTCCTCCAATCACAGCCGGGCATCATGAGATGTACGCTCTGGGGTGCAAGACATGATTGGAGGAAGCCGGTTTTGTCATTTCTGACGTCAGTACAGAGGAACTGAGGCTGGGATCGGCGATCCGGCTTTGCAGAAGTAAAAGGTAAGTATTTCTACAAATCCGGTGCAATGTAAATTTTCATCAATGAAAGTGCCCCTGTTTTTAAAAGTATTTTTAAACACTGGGCACTCATTGCTGAAAATTGACCTTCACTTTAATGTGCAGCTGCTTCTCTTTCATATACATGACTGAAATATGGTGAGTAACCTGTCCCTTTAATCCTCAGTGGTCTGAGAAAATAGTGAACAGATTTACTTATTATTGAATATCTTCATGAAACCCAACATTTTTTTCTCATTATTTAGATGTATTTCATGATCTAATCTTAAAATAATATATTAATATAAATATATATATATATATATATATATATATATATATATATATATATATATATATATATTAATATATATATATATATATATATATATATATATATTAATATATATATATATATATATATATTTTTTTTTTCTATTATCAAATTTACTTTGTTGTCTGGTATCCTTTGTTGAAAAGCAGTCAGGTAAGTTTAGGAGCGTGCATGTGTCAGGATCACTATATTTTTGCAAAGCTTTTAAAAATTATACATTTAGAAGATTACTAGATGGCAGCAGTACTCTTCACATGTTCATGGTACCTACCTAGGTATTCTCTTGAACAAAGGATGCCAAGAGAACAAAGCAAATTTGATAAAAAAAAAAAATCCTATTTACTTTTTATTATTGGGTTTCATGACCTTTTAAGCCCATATACTCACATGTTGCACAGAAGTCTACTGGTTACTTCCGATCCCTGACGTTGAGAAACACAGTTTTCACACACGCAACGTGTCACACAGATGTACCTTGACTTGGAAAATTGCCTCTTCTCTATGCACTGGTGTCTGTATAAAAGAAAATACAGGAGAGTCAATACTGGAAACTGTAGTAAAAAATAAACTGCTTTAATTATTAAGCCAGGGGTTGACAAATCTGTTTAAAATTTAGGAGCCGGTAAGAATATTTAGGAGCCAGGCACACTTTTAGGAGCCAGACAGTGGTATTTGTGTATAGATCATGGAGAATAACCAAAACTGTTAGGAGCCAGGGATAAAATTCTAGGAGGCAGTGGCTCCTAGACTCCTGTGTTTGTCGAGCCCTGTAAAAAGCCACTGGTTTTTGAGGAAACAAGTCATAGCTCTTTCATTAGAGCACAGATTACATTAAAGGAAAATAATAAAACTATCTAATTCTTTATATCATTTTCTTATTAAACAGAAGTTCCACTAGTGAACACATTTGGTGCAGCACATGTAACAATCTGCCAATCACTGGATGTGCCTTGCTTACGACAAATACCAGAGTGAGAGGGATGCACAATTTTAACTCTTTAAATCTTTGCAGGGGATAAATACATAGTAAATTAATGTTCACTTAAATACACAGTTAGTGCAAAAGTTTAGGCACCCCTTACCATAACAACATATTTTGATGATTGGCTAAGTGAAAAGAAGTTAACACAACCACTGCTGTAAAGGCACACTCTAGATATTTCTGCAAATGTTTTACTGTGTGTTTAACCCTGGCAAAATGGTTAAATAAATAGTTAAAATCGGCGCTCCCCGTGCCACACCAGATGAGGAGTAGAATATGGGGGTCTCAGGAGTGCAGAATATTTAACATCCACTGCACAATGTATTTAAATAGGACATGAAACATAAAAAAAAAATGATTTCATCATCCAAACAGATCAGTGTTTCTCAACCTTTGTTTAGCAAGTATCCCTTAAAAGTTTACATTTGTACCCCCAAAAGCAACATGTAATTATTATTATTTTAAAGGGACAAGTAACCCTTTTTTCTTTTATGATTCAGCCAGAGCATACAGTTTTAAACAACTTTCCAATTTACTTTATCTTTTTATCTTTTATATTATCAAATTTGATTTTGTTCTCATTGTATTCCTTGTTGAAAAACATACCTAGGATGGCTCAGGTGCAGCAATGCACTGCTGGGAACTAATTGCTGTTTAGTGGTAGCACATATATACCTCGCTATTGGTTCACATAATGTGCTGAGCTAGCTCTCAGTAGTACATTACTCCTCCTTCAATAAGGGATACCAAGAGAATGAGGCAAATTTAATAATAGAAGTAAATTTAAAAGTTTTTTTATAACAGTAAAAAAAATATGTGCGTTTCATGTCCCTTTAATAAAAGAGCCAATTGTGGATTTCTCAGAATTTGACTAATTGGTAAGAAATATATTTTTCAGGAATTTATTTTTAAATCCAGTTTTGCTGAATGCAAATACATCAAATCTTTGGAAATGTTAGAACAAATAATAAAAAAGCAACTTCTAGAGATATTACAACAGGAGAAATAATTTAAAAAGATTGTCACATAGCGAGTAGTTACTATTCTTTTGCCGTTTAATGTCCCTTTAATATGATGAGGGACATATAGAACACCTAACATGGCACTTTTAACCATGGCATATTTTCCCTTAGCAGCATCTTGTAAAAAATAATGAAACTGTTGGGGTACCCCTTGCCCCCCAGAGGTGCACGTACCACAGTGCGATAGGAGAGAGAGCACAAGATTTTTAGGAATTTCCAAAAGAACTTCTAATGTCAAATTCCCCTATGGCATTCTTTGCTGATCAGGATACTTAGGTAGGTGCATGTAAGTGTCTGGAGTACTAGACAGCAGCAGTGTGTATTCCATTGTTCAAAACATTCTTGCAAAACCACTGCTATAGACACGTGCACGCTTTCATGGTTCAAATGTATGCAATTTTAAACAACTTTACATCTGTTATAACATTTGCATTGTTCTCTTTTGTCCTGGGTAGGCTCAGGAGCAGCAACGCACTACTGGGGGCTGGCTGCACATATATGCCTTTTCTCACTGGCTCACCCGATGTGTTCAGCTAGCTCCCAGTAATGCACTGCTGCTCCTTCAACAAAGGATACCAACAGAATTAAACTAATTTGCTAATTAAAGTAAGATGAAAAAAATGCAGATAATTAGCCCCCAGTGGTGGCTAGGAACCTGCCATTACCTGCATGTAATTAAAAAGTAGATGCAGTTACATCTGTTTAAAAAAAAAATCAATTTATATTTAAAGGGAGCATGCAATTTTAAGCAACTTTCTAATTTACCCCTATTATCAATTTTCCTTTGTTCTCTTGCTATCTTTATTTGAAAATGCAAGAATGTAAGCTCAGGAGCTGGCCCATTTTTGGTTCAGCACCTGGGTAGCGGTTACTGATTGGTGGCTACATTTAGCCTAAGCTTCTTTTCAAATAAAGATGCCAAGAGAACAAAGAAAAATTGATAACAGGAGTAAATTAGAACGTTGGTTAAAATTTGGGTTTCATATCCCATTAAGTAACCCTCGTTTACGAATAATAAATACATTTCAAAGTGTTAATGTCCCTTTCATGATTGTTCTGGACTTTAATCTAAATGCAATTTGTTACTGGTTTCTGCAAATAATGTACAGCAGATTATGTGATCAACTGGGAAATTCATCTCCGGATTATTTTTGATTGAACAAATGTTTAGGTGAATTGAAGAGCCAGATTCAATCATTCAGATCTACTTACTGTCCATAAAAGGGCACACCTCATCCATTTAATCCTGAACAGTTATGTTACACATGCTGCAGGGTGTGCAGGGAGGAACATGTATTGTGACTTTGCAATTTAGTTCAATAATCAAATTTACTTTGATCCTGTGGTATCCTTTGTTGAAAAGCATACCTACGTAGGCTCAGTAGCAGCAATGCACTACTAGGAGCTAGCTGGTGATTGGTGACGGCACATATATGCATCTTATCAGATGTGTTTAGCTAACTCCCAGTAGCACATTTCTGCTCGGAGGCTGGCTTTAATTATGTGTTTAATCCATTTGCAGGAGTTAAACACAATTACATACAAGCAATAGTGCAATAATAAAATGCTCTAACACATTATATCCATTTCTTATTGCATTTTTATATCATTAAAACTTTTTCATGAAAAAATATCTTAGCATTTTTAAATAAAGTAATTTTATGTGCATGATAGAAATGGTTAGTTTTCCGTCTCTTTAATGATCTAATAAAGAAATGATTCTGTACTTTTGCTCTTGCACTTAATATCAAAACTGCAAATCCAGAGTTCAGGATCTCTTTCTCCAGGGAGACACAACACAAGCGCATAAGCTGCTTTACTCTGTGACGTGAGCCGTTTCCAACAAAGAAGAATTAACATCAGAGCAAGCAAATGATCATTAGGAGGAATGTGAATATAAGGAACTTCTTTATAAAACTGTCACATATCAGATAGGTAGATATATATATACGTTTAGCAAAGATGTGCACTCTCACTTATATGCAACAACCAGGGTGCTAGTGAAATTAGATATAAAATCAGAAACAGACCTTGCACTCGCTGGATTTTTTAACAAACTTTTTTACTTGGCAAAAATAGTGACGTTTCGGGGACAGTGTATCCCCTTCCTCAGACAGTGAATGCTTCAAACTTAGGTGAATTTATACAAACAAATAAATAACCCCTCCCCCCAATTAGCAAAAAAACCGCCAAAAGTGTTGCTATGGTGACCATATGTCACACAAAGTGAACATCGTATATACATTATAATATAAGCAATCAAAACTATGACAGTGAAGATGATCAAATTAAAAGACCTGTAGTAAAATGAACATGGTAAACAACTTAACATTTCAAGTACTGGTATTCTTAACAAATCCCTAATGTCCGTTATTGTCCGGGGAGCCAGCCAATATTGGAAGCCTTATATGTTGTAGCCTAGGTGGTCAGGCATAAAATACACACTCAAAACCTACCAAGATGGGAAAACAAAGTTCTAATGTAGATCGCCGTGTCCCACGCCATCGCAACACGCCCGCACTAGGTAGAACAGACAAACCCGGAAGTGCATCGGCCGATCACGTGTCTGGCCATGCACCAATCACTCGGGTTGCGGTTGGGGTTGTCATGGCAATGGGTCACAACGATCCAAATAGCAACAAAGAAGCATATCGGACAAATCAGCTACTAAGCATAACATTGTAATAGTACACATCAATAGATACTTGTAATAAGTGCTGCTACAAGTGCTATACCACTGCCGTAAATATAACCAGTAAATCATATATATAGAGCCATCTTGCCGTATTCTGATGGGGGTATAATAATATCATACATTCTCCCTAGAGCGCATCTATATCATAGTGGACGCTGCTACAGGGACTATATCACTAATGTGCATTCACTATCCAATATGCACAGTGTACCATGATGGAGAATATGTACAAATTTATACACGGTAATATCACCCATTAAAGAAGGTGAACTGGGATGGCATGACCAATGAGAGAGTACCAAACGCCCCAAAGAAAAGAACCAAAATAACCCCACCAATACTTAAATACAAGGAAACCGAATAAAAAATGGGAAAATAGTGTTAGTGAAAAAAAGAATGTTAGTGAAAAAAAGGAAAGGGAGAAACAGACGAATAAAAATAAACTGTAAAGATAAATAAATATAAAAATAAAAATAAAATTAAAATAAAATAAAATAAAATAAAAATAGAAATAAATATAAAAAAATAAAAGTAAATATAAATATAAAAAATATTAATAATAATAAAAATAAAAATAAATATAAAAATAAAATAAAATAGAATAAAAAATAATAAATAATAATTAATAAATAAATGAAAATAAAATGAGAATAGAGTGTGGACTCTCAAGTAGAAAAAATCTGGATAACATGGACTCCCATGGTAAATAGGCAGATCTCCCTAAGAGCTGGGTCTAATTTAAAAGAAACAATGCCAGTCAAACATAGTATTAAGTCCATGTGGTTGCAGGGTATTCAAACGAAAAATCCATTTGGCCTCAACTTGCAGGAGAAGTGTATCCCTATCACCACCCCGCCTTAATGGGGGGACATGATCAATTAAGGTGAATCTCAGATCATGGAGTCCATGGCCTTTCTCCACAAAGTGCCGGGCCACAGGTTGGTCACTAGAGCCCTTCTTAAGGGCCGTTCTGATGGATGATCTGTGGTTAGCGAACCTGGTCCGGGCATCGTCAGTTGTTTTTCCCACATAGAACCGCCCACAGCTGCAGTTTAATAGATATACCACATGAGAGGTGGTGCACGTTAGCACATGCCTAATCTTGAACCTCTGATTGCGATGGGGATGTCCAAACGTTGGTCCTGGAATCATGGCATTACAGGTGGTACATCCCACACACCTATAGCATCCTGGTTTCTTTCTCTGTGTCAGCCATGTCTCAAGGTTATAGCAATGTGTGGGGTCCGTGAGCATCAACAGATCTTTTAAATTTTTGTCACGTTTATAACCCACTCTCGGAGGTTGCCACTTGTTAAATGGAAGAGAGGGGTCACCTTGTACGATGTGCCAGTGTTCTCTTAGTGTTATGCCTAAGGCTCTAGTCGAAGGACTGTATACCGGTATACAGTCCTTCGACTAGAGCCTTAGGCATAACACTAAGAGAACACTGACAAAAATTTAAAAGATCTGTTGATGCTCACGGACCCCACACATTGCTATAACCCTGAGACATGGCTGACACAGAGAAAGAAACCAGGATGCTATAGGTGTGTGGGATGTACCACCTGTAATGCCATGATTCCAGGACCAACGTTTGGACATCACCATCGCAATCAGAGGTTCAAGATTAGGCATGTGCTAACGTGCACCACCTCTCATGTGGTATATCTATTAAACTGCAGCTGTGGGCGGTTCTATGTGGGAAAAACAACTGACGATGCCCGGACCAGGTTCGCTAACCACAGATCATCCATCAGAACGGCCCTTAAGAAGGGCTCTAGTGACCAACCTGTGGCCCGGCACTTTGTGGAGAAAGGCCATGGACTCCATGATCTGAGATTCACCTTAATTGATCATGTCCCCCCATTAAGGCGGGGTGGTGATAGGGATACACTTCTCCTGCAAGTTGAGGCCAAATGGATTTTTCGTTTGAATACCCTGCAACCACATGGACTTAATACTATGTTTGACTGGCATTGTTTCTTGTAAATTAGACCCAGCTCTTAGGGAGATCTGCCTATTTACCATGGGAGTCCATGTTATCCAGATTTTTTCTACTTGAGAGTCCACACTCTATTCTCATTTTATTTTCATTTATTTATTAATTATTATTTATTATTTATTATTTTTTATTCTATTTTATTTTATTTTTATATTTATTTTTATTTTTATTATTATTAATATTTTTTATATTTATATTTACTTTTATTTTTTTATATTTATTTCTATTTTAATTTAATTTTATTTTATTTTAATTTTATTTTTATTTTTATATTTATTTATCTTTACAGTTTATTTTTATTCGTCTGTTTCTCCCTTTCCTTTTTTCACTAACATTCTTTTTTTCACTAACACTCTTTTCCCATTTTCCCATTTTTTATTCGGTTTCCTTGTATTTAAGTATTGGTGGGGTTATTTTGGTTCTTTTCTTTGGGGCGTTTGGTACTCTCTCATTGGTCATGCCATCCCAGTTCACCTTCTTTAATGGGTGATATTACTGTGTATAAATTTGTACATATTCTCCATCATGGTACACTGTGCATATTGGATAGTGAATGCACATTAGTGATATAGTCCCTGTAGCAGCGTCCACTATGATATAGATGCGCTCTAGGGAGAATGTATGATATTATTATACCCCCATCAGAATACGGCAAGATGGCTCTATATATATGATTTACTGGTTATATTTACGGCAGTGGTATAGCACTTGTAGCAGCACTTATTACAAGTATCTATTGATGTGTACTATTACAATGTTATGCTTAGTAGCTGATTTGTCCGATATGCTTCTTTGTTGCTATTTGGATCGTTGTGACCCATTGCCATGACAACCCCAACCGCAACCCGAGTGATTGGTGCATGGCCAGACACGTGATCGGCCGATGCACTTCCGGGTTTGTCTGTTCTACCTAGTGCGGGCGTGTTGCGATGGCGTGGGACACGGCGATCTACATTAGAACTTTGTTTTCCCATCTTGGTAGGTTTTGAGTGTGTATTTTATGCCTGACCACCTAGGCTACAACATATAAGGCTTCCAATATTGGCTGGCTCCCCGGACAATAACGGACATTAGGGATTTGTTAAGAATACCAGTACTTGAAATGTTAAGTTGTTTACCATGTTCATTTTACTACAGGTCTTTTAATTTGATCATCTTCACTGTCATAGTTTTGATTGCTTATATTATAATGTATATACGATGTTCACTTTGTGACATATGGTCACCATAGCAACACTTTTGGCGTTTTTTTTGCTAATTGGGGGGAGGGGTTATTTATTTGTTTGTATAAATTCACCTAAGTTTGAAGCATTCACTGTCTGAGGAAGGGGATACACTGTCCCCGAAACGTCACTATTTTTGCCAAGTAAAAAAGTTTGTTAAAAAATCCAGCGAGTGCAAGGTCTGTTTCTGATTATATATATATATATATATATATATATATATATATATATATATATATAAAGAAAGAAGTCCAGCGCAATACCCACCTCTAGAGGGCCTATATCTGCAACCACAAAATTTAACCGATAAAAAAAAAGTGGTGCACGGATGGTGAGTCTGTACAGAAAGTTAAATACAATTAAAATAACAACAGTTCATAAAAACAATAAATTCAAGCATATGTGCCTTTCACAGGTCGTAGCGAAATACAAATAAAAAACAAAAGGGGGGCAAAGGGTGAAAATCCCCCGGACAGTCTATATGGAACAGCCTTTGCAATGAAAGGCAGCTGGGGGGTAAAAATGCTAGCAGTCCTACTTACAAGACGTCACCTTAATCGGCTGTGTCCTCATCTGGACAAAAAGAGGGGTGTTCTAAAAGAGCAAATTTGACTTTTGAAGTTGTTAAAGGGATATGAAACCCATTATTTCGTGATTCAGATAGCTCAGCAATTTTAAGCAACTTTCTAATTTACTCCTATTATCAATTTTTCTTCATTCTCCATGGGTTGCACTTGCTGATTGGTGGCTACATTTAGCCACCAATCAGCAAGCACTCACCAGGGTGCTGAACCAAAAATGGACTGGCTCCTAAGCTTACATTCCTGCATTTTTCAAATAAAGATACTTAGAGAATGAAGAGAGTTGCTTAAAATTGAATATACTGTACCTGAATCATGAAAGAAAAAAAAATTGAGTTTCATATCCCTTTAAGCACACAGTGAAAGAAGGGAATTAAATGGGCTAAGGCACTGGTTTTCAAACCTGTCCTCAGGCCTCCCCAACAGGGCAGATTTTCAGGATTACTTTGGATGAGAGCCGGTAAAATAACTGTTTACTAATCAGCTGATTACTTCCCCTGTGTTCCAGTTCAGATATTCTCAAAATGTGGCTTGAGGATGGGTTTAAAAAACAGTGATCTAAGGAAATAGACCATTTTATTTTTAAAGTAGTAAAACTAATACAACATACCCCTCTATACTCTGCAGATGGAAGCCATGATTACTTACAGTCATTTCCAGCTCCCAATCACCTGACCTCAGCGCTGGCACACCACCTTTTTCTATGAGACCGGTCTGCAAAGGTTAGCGCATACTGCACGCTGCTTGGGTGACCTCCATATTTTAAAATGTTTACCCCTTATTTTCTAATACTCCACCTGATGGAAATGCCCTCAGAATTTGTTATGGTTAGGAAAAGGAAATGTTAGGTTATAGAGCGCAGGAGATTTGTGGGTATAGAGGAAATACTTTCCCTGGAAATAAAAATGTTATATATTTATTCCTGAATGAAGGTTTACGTCAGAGGTTCCTATACTGCTTCAGAGATATAAGTTACCACCCCTTTTGGTTTAGGTCTTGCAGATAATTATACAGGATCACAATATACTGGTCTGGCAATGTACCTATCTACTGCAAACATCAGTTAGGGACATAGACTCAAAACATCTTTATTCCATTTCTAAATGCATTACAGTGTTTTCTTATGGATGTCCCTGTGCTGAATAAACCATCTTTTACAGTGGAAGATCAGCTTGTAAACAATAGATGCAACAATAGATAAACTGAGTGCTATGTAATCACAACTGCACTATAAACTAATATTGCTCAGGGATCAGGACTAAATACACGTGCACGCCCCTGATGCTATTTTAGTACAAGATTGGAGTAGTTGTGTGATAGTTTCAGACTGTACTGCTTTGTTAATACAGCCCCAGCATAAAGCACGGCTGTTTAACCCCTGGATTACACTACCACATACTAAGCAGCTGCATCCCAGCTGCTGTAATATTCTGAGGTTTTTATATAGAGATGCAGAATGACATAACTGCAGTGAGTACCTTTCTATACCATATTCAAGCTTTAGGTTCTATGCACTAAACAAAAGCACAACCCCCAGTAAGAATATTCTGTGCAATGCAGGATTCTTACAGTGTGCAACAAATAAATAAATCTTCCCAGTGGTAAAGAAGCCCAGGGCCTCACGGATGTACACAGATCACACAAGTGCTGTAACCTTTGTAACATGCAGAAGAGTTGCAGTGCACAGACTGACAGCAGCCTCCCCCCATACCTGTAATATGACAGCTCCAGGGTCTGGCACACACAATGCGGGCCACTGATTGTATGCTGTTGTGAGCATGCGCAGATGGTACGGGCGGCTTAAAGGGGAAATGTCACTCAGCTTCTTAAAGTGGAAATGCCACTCATGTTTCAATTACTTTGTCAGACTCCAGTCCTATTTTCTAACCACGAGTATTATTATATAATGCTAAAATGATCTAAGCACCAGAATCCTTAGAGGCAATATTGCATATATTCCCCATAAATATCAATTTAAACATATATTTCTCTGATTTTAATGCCCTCGTGTGACTTGCGCTTTCCCTTAATTCTAACTGTTAGTTGTGTACATATTGACTATATAATCCAAATAATCATGACACAAAAGAGGAGTTGTCTACCTTTGTATTGACTTATTTAATTGTATGTTTATTGAATATTACAAACAGACCCTGACTGTGATCTTTGGCATTGCATATTTATGCTTTTGAATTCACTGTTTCCTATGAGCAGTGCTGAACACATGACTGGAAGCTCAGATTTACTGTCCCATCTCCTGACACTGGTTGTTTGAGTGACTCAGAGGCTCAGGGCATAGTCTGGATGCCGGTTTTGTGTCGTGAATGGTTTCCCCACCGAAAATGGTTTCCCCACAGAAAATGGTTTCCCCAGGCATTCGGTCCGGGTCTATTGGAGGACTTGTGTGTGCTGAGTGGGAAGAGGTGTGGTCATTTTTAGGTGGTGCCTGGTATAGTAAATACTTGTACATAAATAGAAGTGTAAATGAGTCAGGAGTAAAAGCAGAACAGAGTTTATAATCTGTGACAATCCCACAGTTCCCAAATGTACAGCACAGGTACCACTGAGAGATAGACTAGTCATGGGCTGTAAACTCCGCTCTCTCACCACAGCCCTGTAAATGACTCACAAAATAAAACTGAGAACCACCTTGCCACTCCCTGCACTGCATGATTGTTCACATCATTGCCAGCTCAGCCCTGGCACGCTAATGTGTCTCCCTGGTTTAGCATACCAGTGCCAGATATTGACCAACCAGGATATCTGGAAGGAATGAAATACCAAAAAAAAAAATGTATGAATGATAGGAGCTCTGGCTTCCTCATCTTATGTCCCAGAAACCTGGTACCACCCTACCCCAACTATGGACAGGCTGTCTAGGTGCCATGCTCTTATGCCCAGCTCAAGACTTATGTTTTAAATGGATTTGAGGTTTACTTGAAATACATCACAATGTACAATCATTTACACCAGGGGTGGACTGGTCTGGGGGGCAGGGTGGCAATTGCCCCTTTGGCTTTTTTATTAGTGGAATCAGGGCAGATGCAGTGTCCTTCAGTTTGCATACGTGTGCCAATGGTGTGTGCCTGGTCTGTAAGTAAATCACCATATGGGGGGCAAATATAGTACAATTGAGATGTGTACAATCCAATCAGATGTTTACTTTAGCTTTTATCGGTGCCCACTAGGCATGCACATTTGGCAATTCTCTAAGAATTCAGAAAATGGCCGATGGTAGCGGCTTCTGGCTCTTTTCGGAGACGGATTTATTCTTGTGCAAGGACAACACTTCTGGATTTGCACACTAACACCAATGACTCACAAACAGGAGCAATGTCCAAATTATATTGATTTTGAATCGGATAAGAAGAAAAGGCTTATACTGAGTTCCTGTTACCCTACTGCACTGGTTTTCAAACCTGACCTCAGGCCTCTCTAAAATCCAGGGTTTGAGGATATCTGAACTAGAGCACTTGTGAAATAATCAGCCGATTACAGTAAACATGGCTATTTTACCTGCTCTCACCCAAGGTAATCCTGAAAATCTGGCCTGTTGGGGAGGATGGAGGACAGGTTTGCCCTACTGTGGAGGACAGTAGTGCCCTACTGTGTAGCCAAGGATATCTTTATTGGATGTAATAAACAAATATAATTGTTCTCTACTAACAATATAAATAACACAACACATAAACACTGCTAGTGTGAAACTAAAAAAAAATTTCTTCACAGACAATATTTTCAGATGCTGTGCTGTGCAAGTAATTCATTACTGCATTTTTATAGTATAATGGTCATAAAATGGTAAATTCATTTTCCATCTACGTCTTGCATTTTAATTACTTTTCCAAATGTAATTAACTAAGGTGTTTAATATTAAACAATATTTTAGGTAACAGCTGATGACTAATTACAGAATACATTTGTAATGTAAAATGCAAGCTTGTTCTCTAATTTCTGTACAAATTGTAGTTGTATTTTTTTATGAGTTCACTACTGAAATGAATCTATGTCACTAAATAGCTTAGTAGACAGAACACAATACAATATCCAAGGTTAATGGCACCAGACGTGTGACTTATTGAAGATGACTTTAGAAAGCGACTTACTGCTCATCACTGCAGACAGTTATCCCCACCACAAAGCAGTTCCTGGGCTGTTTCCCAAAATGCAGACTATTAGCACAAAACGAACAAAGATCTCACTGCACAAGGTTCTTCATGGCTTCAGAATCAATATATGCAAATTTAACAGCACATTACAGACATTTGCTTATGCTCTTATCACAGCAGTCTAGCGTTTGTACAAAGTCTAAAGTTCACCATTTAAATGATTAAAGGGACATTAAGCACTTTGAGATATTAATATAAATGTATAATTATATGTAGTTAAAGGGACATGAAATCTTCATTTTTTTTCTTTCATGATTTGGAAAGAGCATGCAATTTTAAACAACTTTCTAATTTACTTCTATTATCCAATTTGCCTCATTCTCTTGATATCCTTTCTTGGAAAGCATATCTAGATAGGCTTAGTAGCTGCTGATTGGTGGCTGCACATAGAAGCCTTGTGTGATTGGCTCACCCATGTGTATTGCTATTTCTTCAACAAAGTATATCTAAAGAATAAAGCAAATAAGATAATAGTAGTAAATTGTAATGTTGTTTAAAATTGTATTATCTATCTGAATCATTAAAGAAACATTTTGAGTTTAATGTCCCTTTAAACAACTTTGCAATGTACTTTCATTATTTATTTTGTTCCCTTTTCCTGTAATTTAATTCTGAATATTGTGGGCTTCCTAAATTCCTGTTAAAAGTGGACATGCAGACACAGCTGTATTCTACACAGTCATTGGTTGCACACTCTAGTAAGCCATTTATAACTGTTCCTAATTGGCCATAGCAGAAAAAGAAAACTAAGTTACAATATGGCGGAGCCCACTACTATATGTACACTAAAATGTTTCCCTTATTGTTTCAATATTTAAACTAATATCATTTTTAAAAATACATGTCTATATTATTCTCAGGCTAATCTTTGCTCTAAATACATCATCCTGTCAATGATTTATATAGTGTTTAATAATGTAAACATGACATACTCTAAATCAGGGGTGAGCAATAAGTATATCGCGGTCTACCAGTGGACAGCGAGTGAATTTTGAGGTGACCGCCTGGAAGATTTTAAAAGTCTGCATAATAAGAGAAACATTTCTCACACATCTAGATTCTGAGTGAAGAGCCTCGCCACCGTATCTGTATGAGAAATGTTTCTCTTATGCAGACTTTTGAGATCGGTTATGAGTCTATGACGGCGGTGTGTGTACTTCAGCATGCGCGACGCTACTGTAGCTGAACTCACTGCCCCAGCTTTGGTTACTGCCTGTCTCAAACTCTCCTACTTTTTGTCTCAAGAGCGGTCAGTCCATATTACAGACTCTTCATGCGCCAGGCTGAGATGCTGCTCGGTTTCCCTGGGTTTGGCAGTTCCAGGTTCTGCTCTGTCTGATATTCTGCTGCTACTTTCTAGTTCTGTCCTCTGTTACTTGCCACAGGCTCTGCTGGGTGAATAGTCTAGTGGTGTTGTTTTTTTCCCAGGGTCTGTTACTCCCCTTCAGGCAGGGCCAGACTGGGAATAAAAAGCAGCCCTGGAAAAATATGAAGACCAGCCCTATTTTTTGTTGAGTTGATAGAATGCACAGGCCCCATTTTTCTCAAAGTGGATTACTGGGACACTCCTTCCCCAATATTTTCTTCAGAATTAAATTATATTACTTTGTTTTAAATAAAAAAAGCCAGATTGATGTTATATAGGCACCTTACAACCCAACTGCATCCATTAATCACCCCTTTAAATTGTAGCTTTCCAGCCCCATCTGCTGCAGCCCACCGGGAAATCTCCTGGTATACTGGTAGGCCAATCCAGCCCTGCCTTCAGGTTATTTTACTTACTCTGTACCAGGCTTTGATGCTGCTCTCTAATACTTTCTCTGACACACTATTAGCTATACTTTGTGCTAGTTTCTGCAGTTTTCTGTCCCCAGAATTTGTTGTCACCAAATTGTGCAGGTCAGTGCTGTTGCTGCTATACCAGTCTCTGGTGGCTGTGTAAGGCGGTACCGAGCCTGCGGGTCCTGCCGCTGTCACTGTCCCAACTATTTACAGTAGTCTTCAGATAGTAGCGGACGGATGGAGAGCAGCCAACAGGACCTGCCCCCTAATCAACCTGACATGGCGTCCAGCCAATAAAATTACTTTGTAGAATGAGTCTGTCTATGATTGGTTGAGAATAGTTCATTGACATCTTTGTACCTGGGCTGTGGGTTTACCATGTGTTCCAGGCTTGACTACTCTGCTAGCCCTAGACTTGAGCGTCTTGATTGTGAAACTACTTATTCATACGCAGGCGCCGTACACAGATAAGGTTGCTTGACGGTCCCAGCGTGACGTAAAGAGAGCTCTCGCAGTAAGTAAAAAGTATGGCTGTATTTATTACTAAAGAATGCGGCTGATTTTTAAAGCTGTATTATTTATGGCAAAAATAAAATTTACAGCCAGCAGGTCCTATTTGAGGCAAAAATAAAATTTTCAGTCAGTGATTGGTGTTGTTTTTTTTAGTTAGGTGATCACGTCACTTGGAATAAAATAAGAGGTATCCCTTGCATTACAAAAGTCTGCCCACCCCTGCTCTAAATCATTAGACTGAGCATGTGAGTTTTTATTGAACTCAGCTTACTAAGGGTTTAATCACAATCTTTTAGAAAAACATATAAAATGATGCATCTACAGCAAATCCTCATAGACGTTAACCCCTTAATGACAACTGACGTACCAGGTACGTCATGCAAAAACTAACTGTTAATGACAATAGACGTACCTGGTACGTCAGTTGTCTAACAGAGTGCTGGAAGTGATCACAATCGCTTCCAGCAGCTCTGAGGGTATTGCAGTGATGCCTCGATATGGAGGCATCCTGCAATACCCCTTTACAAGCCTCCTTCTAATTACCAAAAAGCAACGCCAAAGCCACATAAGTCTGCTATTTCTGAACAAAGGGGATCCCAGAGAAGCTTTTACAACAATTTCTGCCATAATAGCACAAGCTGTTTGTAAACAATTTCAGTGAGAAACCTAAAATTGTGAAAAATGTAAAGTTTTTTTTTTTTTATTTGCTCGCATTTGGCGGTGAAATGGTGGCATAAAATATACCAAAATGGGCCTAGATCAATACTTGGGGTTGTCTACTACACTACACTAAAGCTAAAATTAACCCTGCAAGCTCCTTACAAGCTACCTAATTTAACCGCTTCACTGCTGGGCATAATTCACGTGTGGTGCGCAGCAGCATTTAGCGGCCTTCTAATTACCAAAAAGCAATGCCAAAGCCACATAAGTCTGCTATTTCTGAACAAAGGGGATCCCAGAGAAGCTTTTACAACAATTTCTGCCATAATAGCACAAGCTGTTTGTAAACAATTTCAGTGAGAAACCTAAAATTGTGAAAAATGTAAAGTTTTTTTTTTTTATTTGCTCGCATTTGGCGGTGAAATGGTGGCATAAAATATACCAAAATGGGCCTAGATCAATACTTGGGGTTGTCTACTACACTACACTAAAGCTAAAATTAACCCTACAAGCTCCCTACAAGCTCCCTAATTAACCCATTCACTCCTGGGCATAAAACATGTGTGGTGCGCAGCGGCATTTAGCGGCCTTCTAATTACCAAAAAGCAACCACAAAGCCATATAAGTCTGTTATTTCTGAAAAAGGGGATCCCAGAGAAGCATTTACAACCATTTGTGCCATAATTGCAGAAGCTGTTTGTAAATAATTTCAGTGGGAAACCTAAAGTTTGTGACAAAATTTGTGAAAAAGTGAACTTTTTTTTTTTTTATCGTATTTGGCAGTGAAATGGTCGCATGAAATATACCAAAATGGGCCTAGATCAATACTTTGGGTTGTCTTCTAAAAAAAAATATATACATGTCAAGGGATATTCAGAGATTCCTGACAGATATCAGGGTTCCAAAGTAACTAGCGCTAATTTTGAAAAAAAAGTGGTTTGGAAATAGCAAAGTGCTACTTGTATTTATTGCCCCATAAATTGCAAAAAAAGCAAAGAACGTGCAAACATTGGGTATTTCTAAACTCTGGACAAAATTTAGAAACTATTTAGCATGGGTGTTTTTTGGTGATTGTAGATGTGTAACAGATTTTAGGGGTCAAAGTTAGAAAAGTGTTTTTTTTTTTCCATTTTTTCCTCATATTTTATCATTTTTTTTTAGTAAATTATAAGATATGATGAAAATAATGGTATCTTTAGAAAGTCCATTTAATGACGAGAAAAACGGTAAATAATATGTGTGGGTACAGTAAACGAGTAAGAGGAAAATTACAGCTAAACGCAAACACTGCAGAAATGTAAAAATAGCCATTGTCATTAAGGGTAAGAAAATTGAAAAATGGTCCGGTCATTAAGGGGTTAAAGGGACACTGAACCCATTTTTTTTTTCTTTTGTGATTCAGATAGAGCATGCAATTTTAAGCAACTTTCTACTTTACTCCTATTATCAATTTTTCTTTGTTCTCTTGCTATCTTTATTTGAAAAAGAAGGCATCTAAGCTTTTTTTTATTCAGAACTCTGGATAGCACTTTTTTTTTATTGGTGGATGAATTTATCCACTAATCAGCAAGGACAATCCAGGTTGTTCACCAAAAATGGGCCGGCATCTAAACTTACATTGTTGCATTTCAAATAAAGATACCAAGAGAATGAAGAAAATTTGATAATAGGAGTAAATTAGAAAGTTGCTTAAAATGTCATGCTCTATCTGAATCACAAAAGAAAAAAAATTGGGTTCAGTGTCCTTTTAATGATGATTTTATGGGGAGGGGGGTTAGATATGTTTTCTAAAGGATTATAATCAACCTTCTATGTATTTCACCGCACCATCAGTGTCTAACAGGGACAAGTTCCACATAAACAGTTAGTTTATTCAGTGCGGGGAAATCAGTTTTCATAAAACAAAGCA